>NW_025967059.1:14154-25189 GCF_021869965.1 Rhincodon typus | reverse complement strand
TGAAGAAGGGTCTAGGCCCGAAACGTCAGCTTTCCTGCTCCTCTGATGCTGCTTGGCCTGCTGTGTTCATCCAGCTCTACACCTTGTTATCTGGGAAGGAAATCTGCCATCTTTACCCAGGCTGGCCTACATATGCCTCCAGGCACACAGAAATCTGGCTGGCTCATAACTGCCCTTTGGGCAATAAATGCTGCCCTAGCAAGCGCAGCTTACACTCCATAAATAAACCTTTCTAAAAAAAAAAGTTATCTTGAATGAAAAACAGAATTCACGTCTCTGCAGCATGTCATGAACTAAATCTTCAGTAACAAAACTGTTCTGCTGGGGCTTTGTTTATTGCTATATAAATCTTGAGGACTGCTGCATACCCTCAGGGTTTCACATACCTCAGCGTAAATGAAAGGAGCATCATATGGAAAGTAAACCTGTCCATGCTTTATGGCATTAACAGAAGCTGGTCCACACCTGAACATGCCTAAGGAAAAGAAAATGAATTATCAAAACATCGTACAATTCACTGGAAAGAAGAAACAGAAAAAAAAAGGGTCACCGGACCTGAAACGTTAACTCTGTTTTCTTTACTTCACAGATGCTGCCAGACCTGCTGAGCTTTTCCAGCAGCTTCTGTTCTTGCTCCTGATTTACAGCATCCGCAGTTCTTTCAGTTTTTAGAAAAAAAAGACCATGTTGTGATATAAATTAAACTTGGGGTAAAGGAGGTTGAGTGACCACTTGATCGAGGTACTCAAGAGGTTCACTAGGATGGTCCCTGGTGTGCAGGAACTGCCTTATGAGCAAAGGCTAAACAGGTTGGGACTCTACTTGGTGGAGTTTAGAAGAATGAGGGGTAATCGCATTGAAACATTTAGGATTCTTAAGGGGTTTGACAGGGTAAATGCTGAGAGGACGTTTCTCCTCATGGGAGAGGACCACAGAGCATTGACTTAGAGTAAAGAAGTGCTAATTTAAGACTGAGACAAGGAGGAATTTCTTCTCTCAGAAGGTTGAGAGCGTTTGGAACTCTTTGCTGCACAGAGCTGTGGGGGCAGAGTCCTTGTGTATATTTTAAGGTCGAGACAGATAAATTCTTGATCGTGAGGGGAATCAAGGGTTACGAGGGAAGGACAGGAAAGTGGACATGAGGAGTGTTGGATCAGCCATGATCCTACTGAATGGCAGAGCAAGCTCAAGGGGCCAAATGGCCTACTCTTGTTCCTATTGCTTACGGTTTTATGGGCGGCTTTAGGTAAGGTAGACAAAGGAAAGCTCTTCCCATTAGCTGATGGTACAAAGGCTAGTGGGGAGCACAGATTTAAGATTTTGGACAAGAGATGCAGGAGAATGTGAGCAAATACTTCTTTTACGCAGTGAACGGAATTAAAAAAGATCTGGGTTTTCTCCATCACCCTACAAGGGTGATGGAAATAGAGACGATGATGATTTCGAAAGATAATTGAATAGGTATTTGAAGGAAATAGACTTGCAGGGCTCTGGGGTCAGACCAGAGCAAGAAACCAATTAGACTGCTTTATAGAAAGCTAGTAGAGATGTGATGAGCTGAGTGGCTTCCACAATGACTCTGAAATATAATGCAGTCCCATGTGCAGAATTATAGATGGAAAAACAATTGTTTGAAGCCAGAATTAAATGCACTCACTCATAATAAAATATGCTATTTTTGAATATCCTGCTCTAAACCTTGCTATTTACAATAAGCTTAGCATTCAGATCATCACATATTGATGATATTCAGCTAAGCAAACATCAGACAGATGATCAGAAGAAGACCGACCACATTTGTTCTACCAATGATTGTACTGTCATATAAATGTCAGGGTTGTGGAAATAGTAAGTTAAAATCAAGAAGACACCAATGGCTTGGGGATGGACAGTATGGTAAAGGAGGTAATGAACCAGGGAGATCTTAATTTCTGGAAAAAAATCTGAGTTGTTGGAATGTGTTGTACTATGGTATAGGTTTCAGTATAGGTAGGCTGGTACCTTTAGGTGAGTTACATGATATCCGATATATGACATTGCAGCAGCCACTCTCTTGTGTGATGGAGCCAGTGTCCTCTGTGTGTGTGTGTAAACTATACAGTAACATCAATAAATCTGTGACAAGACAGCCTTGCAAATAGTACTGCAAATAAACTTCAAGATATTTGGCTCACAGTTTTGTAGCATATTTTATGTGGACTAACATATAGTGAACAAAACGTATTGGAATGTGTGTACATGACAGAGCTAAAAGATGGCTTTATCCATGAGTGCAATCACCAACATTAAAAACAAATTGTCACCATTCTGCACACAAATAAAAGTGTTAGTGATGTTGTATGAATTTCAAACAAAACACTCTGTTTGACACCATGTTAGAGTATTAACAGCTCAGGGGTGGGTGACAAAATAATTCTTGTGTTCCTGAACTAGTAGCTCAGGATTCAGCTAATAATCTGGTGACACGATTTTAAATCTCACTCCTGACAGCTGAGGAAATTAAAGTCAATTAATTAAACAAATCTGGAATTATTTAGCATCAGAATAAACAGTGACTATGAAGCTTTGAGCTGTCATAAAAACTCAAATAGTCCAAGCTTATTCTCTTGGGGAATATATCAGGCAATTTTTCTCCAGTCCAGTCTATATGTGACTCCTGACCCACAGTGTGGCCCTCTGGAACAGTTCAACAACCCACTCAATTGGATTCAAGGTGGCTTACTACCACCTCCCTAGAAGAAATGAAGGATAAGCAATTAATTCTGGCCTTTCCAGTAACACCCATGACCTGTGAATGTCCGAGAAAAAAATACAATAAATGAGCAGACTAGCGGAAAAGGAACAGAAAGCAACTAAAAAGGTGGTCCAGTTATTCAGTCCAATAAACTGGGAGTGTTTTGGCAATTGCTGCTCATGCCATTTCTTCTTAAGTATCTCTGCAAAACATATTCAAAAATAAAGCAGTGATAAACAATTACAATGAATATAGGAAAGAATGCATCTGGCTTAAAGGTTGACTGATATTTATCTAAAATGATTCGAAGCATCATCTTTTACGCTAGAAGCACATTTCTCTCACCCTCCTCGAAGATCAATGTGTTTGTTCTTCCCCAATCTCTTCTCTTTTTCCAGCCTTACCAAAATCCGTTTATCCTTCCATCTTCACTTTTGTTGTAAAATGCACACCTGAAATGGTCCAATTTTTATTCCTTTCATAGGTGCTGAATAATCTGCTATATTTTGCCAGCATTTTCTGATTTTATTTCTGATTTCTGGCGCTTTCATGTCTTCTTATTTTTGTTACCAGCTGCTCCTTTCTCTTGATGCCAATGAATTGCATTTGGAGTGAAGCTATGTAATCAGCACTTGTGTTTATTGCAGGCAAGTGTGATGGCCCACCTTGATGTTGTGGGGATGCTGTGTGCTTTGATGACCCCTTCCAGGGGTGCCGAGGGCATATCCTTACTCCTGTTAGACCCATCCAAGGTAGCAAGCCCTGGGGGTAATGCCAATTAGATCGTGGTCCATAATGACCTCAGAAGTAGAACAGGCAGAGGAAGACTCTACTCCTCACTGGCTGTGAAGGTGGAATGAGGTGGTCCTGGTCATCATGCCTCAACACATCACCAAGATGTGACCATTAGGCCATTGAGATCCCACCCAGTAAGAGAGCATCCCTGGGGTCCCACATTGAACAGCCGAGTGCAGAAATTAACCAGATTCAGCAGCCAAGTCGACTAATGATGGGGAATTGGAAATGGGTCAGAGCTGTGTACCTGGGAGTCTGTAATAAAGATCTGCACACAGGCACCAGTCAAGGTAAGAAAGTCTTTGGACATCTGTGTTGGGACAGAGGTATCTCTGGTAGCAGTCTCTGAAACTCAGAAGTCATTTTCAAAATACCCCTCTGCTCTCCTCTAAACACGGAGGGGTCTACCCAAAAGGTGACCGAATATACCCCTCCACTTCCTCCCTGAGGCATTACCGTGTTTGTGGCCGAAGAAAGAAAACTTTAAATTTTGCAACTGGAAATGTTCAGACAGTCCTGGATAATCTCAAGAGTGGCTGTCCAAGAAGGAAAACTGCAAGCCTATCATCTGAGCTACTACTACTCCTGACTACTCCTTACTACAAATTGACATCACCATCCTCAGTTAGACCCTCAATAATATTGAAAGCATGTCCATCAAACTGTATCATATTTTCAGTCACACCCTCATGGTGAAGCAGAGTAGCAGCACAGAAGGAAACACTCTGGGTCCCACTATTAGGTAGGACACCCTGCCCCATCTGCCAAACATCTATGCATCGAGATTTAGTGCATCCAGTCACATGATGACCCACAGACGAAACCCATGACATCAGCCTCGAGTTGAGGGACAGCCACCACCCACGTTCAATTTAAGACAATGTCAACAATATTGGGTTAATACAGAAAGCTGTGGAGAAAGTATTTCCTCGGAGAACCAATGCAAGTAGTTTTATGTGGAGCCTATTTCTTCCTAGTATATTATGTACATTACTATGTGGAGATTACTCCTTGGCATCCAGGAGATATCTGGGTAAAATGGCCTGGAGTTTGTTGTTCTGGAATGGAGATACTCGGGTCCACCACAGAGGTGGTTCCATCAGCGTGACCATATTTTTGGCTCCAGTGTAATCAGCCCATGTGTAGGAGGTCAGCTCTTCAGCCACTTCCCACCCCCAGCCTGAGTCTACAGGTTCCATGGTTCTCTCCATCAATGACTGATTGTCAGGTCCCTGCATCCTTAGTGGAAGCACAATGGGCTGAATTGGCTTATTCAGTGCTTAATGACTCTCTAATCCAGTGTTCAACCACAATAGACAGCAGGAAGTGTAGCAAAGGCTATCTTCCCTCGACTCCAACACATCCATTGATGGTCCAGTGCTAGGAAACAGCCAGGGAGGCAATGTTCTAGCAGATACAAACTCCAGATTCAGCAACAACAAGAAGGATGGGAAATCCAGACTGTCAGATTTTCATAATGTAATGGTCACTCCATCCTCTTATATTGACAAAAACAAAATTACTGCCATCACCATTACTGGATTTGAGATACGTAATTGTCAAAAAAGTACTTTGTAAGAAACCAGAAAATTCAATGCTTGCCTACAAATTGTTGAATAAAATTAGATCTGCCTCTTCAATGTCCTCTGTTGTTCCTTGAGGACTTGATGAGAAGCAATAACCAATACAGCGATGCCCAAATTGTCATGATGTGCCACAGACCTACGTTTGTGTTTCATATTTCTCAAGGATACGGGTCTCTCATGGTTCACTGGGTATGTGTGTTAGGTACGTTTTTAATTTAGGTGTCAACATCAGAAAGATACAGTTCAACAGACAAAATCCTGTTGTGACCCACCTTCACTTGTTTCCTGAGGTGTGGCATCTACAACTTGCCAACCACCATATCCCGGTGGTAGATCATATCTGGACATCCAACATTCATTCCAGCAATGGTAGTTCCTAGTTATAGTGATCAACAAGATAACAACACATTGGTAAACTTCACAAGCATAAAATATAATGTATAAGAACCAAATGCCAGCGTTTTCTATATATGATGGTTATACTTTTCCAGCCATTTTATGCCACCTGATTATTTGAAAACAGAATGGGAAAGGAATAGTCAAATCACAACTAACATGTTTTGTTCAGAGCTGCAGAAAATTCAAAAGTCATAAACTGAAAATTACAAATGTCACAATTTTACTGAGAGAAGTTACAGGCAGTCTGCCAGTGATACAAACTTGCAAACGAGTTGAGAACTGAAACATTTTCTTTCAACTCCAATACCCAGATTCAAAAGGTGGCACACAGTTTAGAACAATACAAATACATCCCAATTAAATCAATTCTGTCTTCATTTTGGGAGACACTACTGTTGCATAATGCATACCACATTAGATGGAGTGCTTTTTTTAATATCTAAGTGTCCCTGTGTAGCCACGCTTTCAATTATTCAGAAATAAATTTGAGTAATCAATGTATCATTTTAAATAACAAATGGTACAATGTACAACTGGGTAACAGGATACATTCAAATTTATCAATCTGTTTTCATATTGTAAAGGCTTTGATGATGGCTACAACAGATTTCCCTTCTTTGCCAGAATACCTCCTGTGTCAAACTAGGAAGGGGCAGCATCACATTAATTTCACGACCCGACCTGACCCAACTTTTTGACCAATCAAACCAATGCCCACATTCCAGCCAGTTCAACTTCTACCATATAGGATCAAAGTCAACCGTTCATGCCAAGCATGCTACACTTATCAGATGGTTTATCCCAAATTACTCAAACATCGTGCTGCAAATGGCATTATCTGAAATGTGTATCTAACTTTGTTGCATTTCTCTGTGGTAGGTGGTGTGTTGCAGCCGTAGTATGTGGGAGCAGGTGGGCTCCTGTGCGATATTCAGCAACTATACCTGTAGTGAGAATTTGCAACTTAAGAAACATCACCTCCAGGTTGATGAGCTGGATTCTGAATTTCAGACACTTTGGGTGGGTGACAGTAACTGGACACTGTGCTCTAGAAGGAAGACACACCTCTTAGGTCAGATCAAATTAAGTTGGTGGTCAGGAACAGGAGGATGTGACTGTAAGGGAAGGCAGCAAAGGGATCTAGAACGGAGCGCTGAAGTAGCCTTCACCATTGCACTTGGCCAAAGAGTTCAGTGTTAATGCAGCTTGCAGGCATGAGAGCAGGATTCCAGGGAATACGAGCAAATGGACCTTCCAACATGATGCACAAGCCAATTAATTGGGGTATGGAAAAGAAGTAGTAGCAAGATACATCATATTTGGGAGCTAAATACTGTTCCCTGCAGCTCAGACCATAAGTCCCAAAAGCTGTATTGCCTGCCCAGTGCCAGGACTAATGACAGCTCCTCAGAGGAATTGGGAGAGCAACAGTAAGGATCCAGTTGGCATAGTCCATGTGGGTACCAACGACATACCTAAGACTAAGACAGCAGTTCTGCCAAAACACAGTGAACACCTAGAAGCTAAATTCAAAGACAAAAGCTAGATTACTAACTGAGCCATGAGCAAATTGGCACACAGTAAATAAGGTTAGAGTTGAATGCATGGCTCAGAGATTCGTGTGAGAGAAACAGGTTTCAATTCATGGGGATTGACACCAGTCCAGGGGAAACAGGAAACTCTTTTGGCCAGTGTTTACTTGTTGGGACCCATGCCTTAGGCAGATAACTAGGGCTGTATGGAGGGCTTTAAATTAAATACAGAGCAGGAAGGCTGTGCTCAAGGGAGAAAGTACAAAGCAATAATACAGGGTAGCTATATGGGCAATAATAACCAATGAGACACAAAGGAACAGAGCATAAAACATAAGAATGCATCAGCAAAGATCAGAGTTGGGGAAAATGATAAAAAGGCAGAATTAAAAGCTTTTTATTTGAATCCTCGCAGCATTTTCAACAGGATGGATGACTTAAAATCACAGAAAAAAATAAATGAGTTTGATATAATAATCATTATGTTTACAAGGTGATCAGGACTGGCACCTAAATATTTAAGGCATTTCTCAAAGACGAGGAGAAAGGAATGGAGATGGAGTAGCTCTGTTAATAAAGGAATTTTCTGTTCAGTAGTGAGACATTATCTTAATTCAGAAGATTAAAATGTGGAATCAGTTTGGATGGAGGAGGTAGGATTAAAAGAAAAACACTAGCTTTTTTATCCTCTACCTATAGCTACATTGTAGGATTATGTATAAATGAAGCAAAAAAAATCATGTTCAATTTCAGACTTCATGTGGGTTGCACATATCAAAGTGGTGAAGGTAGCCTGAATGTTATGTTCATTGAGTATATTCAAGACAGGAACAACAATACACTCTGGAACCAGGCAGGGAGCAAGTCATTTTAGATGTGGTAATGAGACAAGGTTAATTAATGATCACAGAGTAAAAGGTTCTCTAGGTAACAGCAATCATAACATAATACAATCTTACATTCAGTGAGAAATCTGGGGCTAAAACTGGTGCCTTAAACTTAAAAAGAAGTAATAATAAGGTTTTGTAGACAGAGCTGAATGAAGCGGACTGGGAAAATACGTTCAAATACGAAATAGGAGTAAGCCATTTAGAAAAATCATTCACGACCCTCAACAAAGTTAGAATCATAAGATCATGAGAAATAGGTGCAAGAGTAGGCCTTTCAACAATATTGCCCCACTGCTTATGCCAGTTTTATTTCACCACATTCTGCAAGAGATAATTCCGTGTGTTTTTCTAGAAACAGGGAATGCATAGACAGTGGTGGAATTGAGATTAAGTAAGCAAAAAAGTAGGTCAAATGATCTTTGTCTGATAGGAAAAGAACACAGGTGCTATATACCGAAATTAATCTTAGCCTGAATGTGGTGTTATTTCTGAATTTAACAGAATATTTTATAATATGGTTAACAGTTCTCACCAGATTGAATCCTTAGTCAGTTTTACGTCTTTCTTCCCATTTTCATCGAGAATGATGTCGGTGGTTAAATTAGCATCATTGTCATGCGCTGAAGAGAAGTTTGTTACTACTCTTCCTGGTATACCCAAGCAGCGAAGAACTGGTCAGAACGGAAATAACAGAATATGTTCAATTTTTACGAGAAGAATGTGGGGCTATCTGTGAATGAAACCTCACTTTCCTTTCAGCACTGATCAATACAATTAGTAATTAAGAATAGAATCAGGAATTTAGACTGCTCTTGTGGTAGAATGGTAGTGTCCCTACATCTGAGCCAAGGTGTCAAGGTTCAAGTCCCATCTGCTCCAGAAGTATGTAATAACATCTCTGAACAGGTTGATCAATACTATCTATGATCAGGAATTTAGACAGGAGGTGGTGGTGTAGAGGGGTCAACGTTTTGCTGAGAATCTAATGCTCCAGGTTAATATTCTGCACACAGGTCTTCAAAACTCACCATGGCAGCTGTTGACATTCAAATCTAATATAAATCTGGAATTTAAAGGGTTCTTGTGATGTAGTGGGTAGTGTCCCTACCTCTGGAGAAGGGTTCAAGTCCCAGCTGCTCCAGAGGTATGTCATAAAGCCTTTGAACAGGTTGAATAGAAGAATTTGAAGAAGTGCAATTTGCTTATCTCTATCAAAAATGAACTTAGTCCATCTTCTGACTTTCTTAACTATTCTGAGAATACATACCAAGTACCCAGATACAATTTCTAGTGTGAATTTAATTTCCTTCTCTCGATGACTTTGGCACTGGGTGGCAATTAATCCAGTCAGAGTCCTCCTTCACCCCAATCAATATCAACTGTATGGGACCCTCATCCAATCACATCCCCCAGTGGTAGGTGGAAGGGATTGCCATGTGGGGAACACATTAAGAAGACTCTGTTGAGGTTGCTTGTGGGTTTTTGGCAGGGTTGGAGGTCCTTCATCCAAAGGCATTCAGTGCCTGACCTCAGAAACCAGCACCTGGAAAGGGAGGCACCTACTGACAGCCACCATGTCCCATCCTTGCTGATGACATTCCTCCCCATGACGTTCTCCCCCCACCACCCCCCCCAGCCCATCATCCTACACCTGAGCTCCAGTGATGATATCTGGCCTTGGATGCATGATGTACAGGCAGGAGCCACCGTCTCCCAGTGGCGCTGCAAGATCTCCAGGTCACTGGTCCTCGGGCTTTCCCACTTTTTGCCAGTCAAGTGCATGATTGACACTTCATTTGGCAGAGCCTACCCCCAAAAAGAGACAAGGCAGGTCACCTAACTGCTCTCCAGCCAGCAAATATAATCCCATGGGCATATCCATTAAATCCATTCTCTAGTATTGTCGCTGTGACCAATGTTGACCCTAACTTATGTTTACAGTGCACTGACCAGACTCCATAAGAGTAATGTGTTTGAGTGTATCTTAGAGGGACTTTTATGTGCAGCCTAGTTGCTCTCTGCACACTTTATATGCACAGTTCTACAGCAACTGGGAATTTAAACAGATTAGAGAGAACATTATTAGTGATCCAGGTCAGAGACCATGTAGTCTCACAGACCTGTAGAATAGAAATGTTTTCTCATTACTCAGAAGTGCCAAAGTAAAAGCTGTTCCCTGATATACTCCCTCCTGACTGTTTCCCTTCCTAATTTAGGAATAAATCACCAATCCTTCAGCATCAGAGAGTCAAAATCCTGCAACTCTCTCCCTGACACCACTCATGATGAGGTCTTATACTGTTTGATCATTCTCCCTGCATCTTAGTCATGTATCTTCTAGCTCATCACCATGGGAGGTGCTTTTTACACAGTCCCACACATTAACCCTTACAAAGCCTAATAGCACAACTGCATTTTTGTATATATGTCTTTGTCATTGTGACTGCATTTGTGTGTGTGTGTGTGTGTGTCTGCGCCTGTGTGTGTGTGTGTGTGTGTGTGAGTGTAAGAGAAAGAGACATTGTCTGTGACTGCATAAGCTTGGTCTATTTGTGGAGATCTGAACCCACCC
Organism: Rhincodon typus; assembly: GCF_021869965.1. Taxonomy (NCBI): domain Eukaryota; kingdom Metazoa; phylum Chordata; class Chondrichthyes; order Orectolobiformes; family Rhincodontidae; genus Rhincodon; species Rhincodon typus. The sequence continues at coordinate 14,681 of NW_025967059.1, read as the reverse complement.
CCCCCAAGGTGGGTTTGGTGGAGGTTGCTGGGGAAGGTGGGTGGAAACCCCAATCTCTGCCTCAAATTAGACCGCTATGAAAAGCCTTGTAGATAGCCTTCCTGTTCAGAGATTGATGCTCTCTTCAGGGTCTCATCCAGCCATCTCTCTGATATTTACCCACTGACAGGTAGGGTAGTCACCAAGTCAAAAGCCTGAAAACCAAAGCTTATTGGCGGTCCACTCAGGTTTCATTTTGGGGCGTGCGTGCTCTCAGTCAGTACTCGATTGAGGGACCCAGCATTGGGAAGGGGTTACCTGGCAAGAGCCAAACCCTTATTGCCAACTCCACGCTCTCCTCCTGCGTAATCCCCAGCTCACAACGCTGATTCCATCATCATTCACGTGGAGTCTGGATCCCTCAGTGATCTCCCAGGGAGCAGCGCCGTACCCTTGGTGGCACTAGCTGCAATGAGAGTTGTTGTCCTCTGACTGATGGCCATTCACAGTGATGGGGTTTCTTCTCCCAGAATCCTTGATCCCAGAGG
>NW_025967059.1:0-14054 GCF_021869965.1 Rhincodon typus | reverse complement strand
CCTGCTGTGTTCATCCAGCCCTGCACCTTGTTGTCTCGGATTCTCCAACATCTGCAGTTCCTACTATCTCTGCTCCATTAAATGCCACCCTGTGTGTGTGTCAACTGCGTAGGTACCTGTGTGTGCCATTAGATGAGAAACAGACAGACAGACACACACACACACAGACTGAATGTTTGTGTGTGTGTATTGATGCTAGAACAGATGTATATCCAGCTGTGATTATATAACATGCAGGCCTCAAGCTTCGTTTGTATCTGACTTGGTTGGAGGTAAAAGTTCTCACCTGTGTTAAGCACAGCAGCAAAGACCCAGCATTGTCCATAACAAACCGGAAGCCTTGTCTCAAGATACTGCAGTAAGATTTCTACGCTGGTATTCCAGGCTGTGGGGGCTACTCCATCTGTGTACTCCCCATCCCAGCATCCAACAAGGACACCACCATCATCTTTTGAATTAATCTGGATGGGGGAAGGCATTGGTTGGTCAAAGAGAATATTCTATTTTTCACAGGATATATTTCAATTAAATTAGTGTGCAGACATTGTTCAGAAACAGTTTCAAAGTTATGTTCTCCTATTACTTGTCACTTTGAAGCTTGCCTATCAAATTGATGAAATCATACTTTCAATGAAGTATTTTAACATTACCAAGTGATAGATTCAAAGATGGAAAATAAAGACACTGAACAACACATGAAAATCTGTTTGATTAATGGTTATTTTAATTTTGGATGATTTAAACTACGTTCACAATGATCATTTCAGGTCCTCCCTGGTATGGACTCACTTCAATGGATTTCTACATGTTTGATGTTCAGTTATAATCTCATTGTTAAAGCTCTGTTGATAATTGTGGATACAATGGCATTGTGTAGCACTGTTTAAATACCTGCCATCATCTATCACAGTGGTTTCACAAGGTGACATCTTAACAGTTGCGCTTATTAAATTCTATCAACCAAAAACACTCCTTACTGGAACCGGAAAAGCATAAAACTGAAGTCCCAAATATATTCTCCGTAGGGAAAAAGGAAGTAATGTTCTTTATTGTGAACTCCCTGACCCTGCTGTTCCCATGTAAATTTCAGAACGGATGATTCTTGATGTAGGCCTTGTAGAAAATAGTTTCACAGTGTACCCATGTCAGGAAAGTTTGTGAGCGAATTTCCTGTAGTCTACCAGTCCACCTCCTGGGGTCACTGTATTTCAAGACTAAAAGGTAGGTGCTGATTCAGGTGTAGCAGAGAATTTGTTGCCTTGCGTTAGCATAGCATCAGTGAGTCCAATATCATCCATGTTTTAAAAAAAAGGATTGTACAACTGGTACCACAGCCATAACCGGACTGCACCGCCCCCCCCCCCCCCCACCGACCCCCCAACCTTTTAAATTTAGAATCCCTCCCTTTCCAAACCCCGTATCAGCACACTTACTGAATGTCTGATTGACCATTTTTCTTGTGGGTCTCTAAACAGTAAGTGATAGCAAGTTATTCAACCATAGGAGCATCGCAGTCAAATCAATTTCTGTGGCAACTGTCTTGGACAAAGGGGTGTGGTAATGAACTTAAATTATGTTTGCTTTTCCTCTCTTAAGCCTGAGACAGCAAGGTATTTTGTGATTTACTCCTTTCCCTTTCTAGCCTCATCTCTTTCTGAGGGTTTACAGGTTCCAAATCTTTGAAATAAATCTAAGCTCTTTAAGAAGAAATCAAAGATAGGGTCTATTAACAAAACAGTCAAATGGGAGGTGACTTCCTTTGCTCTCCAGCTATATAAACAAGAACTCAGGAAATTAAGGAAGTCAGGACTGGAAAGGAGACAGATTAATATGATGAATTTTGGTAAATCCAGAGGCATTAAAAAAGAATCAATTCGCAAGTTGCAACTTCCCTGAGGTCACTGTCCGATAATAGCTCTCTTCAGTGAGCTAATGAGGTCGGTGAGGTAAAGCCCCCCCCCCCGCTACTGCGATGGATGGTTTTATGATCCATATTAGTCCAACTCTACTTCTTTCTCTCAAACATATTACACACCGCATGTCACACCTCAGCTTACGTGGAGGATTTGCTTTAAGCTTCGTTGGCTGGACAGCTGGTCTCTGATACAGACTAACACCAACACTGTGGGTTCAATTCCTGCAACTGTTGAGGTTATCATGAGGGATTTACCTTCTCAACCTCCTTGCTTGTCTAAGGTACGGTGGCCCTCAGGTTAAACCACCACAAGTTGTCTTCCTAATGACAGAGCAGCTCTCTAGTCTGGTAAGACTCTGGTGACTTTACAGTTACTTGCGAAATGCCAATTTCTGAAAGAAATCAATCTTATTTGGACAAATTGACAGTAACTGCTCCCGTTGACTCCTGACGGAGTCTGATCCATAGACTGACCACTCTCCCACTGAAAACCTGTTTCTCTAGATTACTTTGGGATTATTCCTCTTCAGTCCTCTAGTTCTATCATTCTGGACAAACTGAGATAGTTTGTCATGATCTGGATTACAAAGTCCTTTCAAAGTCCCAGAAACTGCAATCATTTCACCTCCTGACCTTGCCTTTTAAAGTGAAAATGTGCCCAATTTATGTAGCCACACCACACAGTCCAATCCCTTCACCTCCTCAAATCATTCTAGCTGCTGTCTTTGTATATGCTGTTAACAGCTGCAATATTCCTTCTGTCGTGTACACTGTATTCTAAGTATGATTGTGCCACTGATTTGGAAGGATTATCTCAGTTCCATGCTGTCAACCATTATTGTGATGGTGTCAGCTGATTGTCAGATGGTATCCTCCAGCTGTCTTTTGATTCAACAAATATAGGTAAACATAGCTTGCAGTACACGGGCTCACTAAGGCCTTGCAATATTCTTCGAAGACAGGAAGAACACATACATGCACTACACCTGTTTCAACTCTACAAAACAGGTGACGGCCACTTGCTGGTCCGTTTCTCATGGCAACTCTCTGACCTGAGTCAACCTGTTTAGTTTAAAATTTAAACATAGCCTGGTAGTTAACTATCAATCATCATAATGTGGTGTATTCTGCATGGCAATGCCTCTAACAATCAGAGTCCACTTGTCAACCCTTTGGTACTCTCCCCACATGCAGTATAAATGTTGGTTTTCCCTTTGAATTGGTATTCTTATGAATCGTCCTTTTGAGTGCAAGACTGAAAGCTTTGAGAAAATGCGTCTTTTTTCAACAAAACTCAAAAAGCTACTAATCAAACTTCAAACTAGTGAGGCTCAGGAAAAAGACTGACATAACAAATGATTTAAATCTGAATTATTCTTCAATCAACGGTCTATACAACAAACTAAATTACTTTCCTCATCAATTAAGGGATTGGCTTAAAATTCTCAGAAACAGCTTAAGGAGTTAGTACAGCTGCTAAGGTCCAAGCCAACATTCTGAAAGTTGCAAAACAATAACAGTTCTATTTGAATTGTCAATGTTATTAATCACTGGTCCCCAGGTTTACAGTCTGGCATGACAACATTTCTGTCAGTAATGAAAGTTTTCCCATGAGATGAGAAAAAAAACTTTATGAGTACGTGCAGGTTAAAGGGTATTTCTCAATCTATCGAATATTAGTTTCTTTATAAAAACCTCTAGGTGAAGGAGTGGAGTCCAGGATGTCACTAGGGTTGAAGTAGGTGCTTATATAACAAAAGGAGCAGCTAGATTTCATTCAGTTCCCCAGCAATTCCACAAAAAACATGTCAGATGCTGAGAATGATTCAGGCAGTGACTTTTCATTTCATCCCCTTTTATATTTTCTATTCCACTGATCCTACCCAGTACTTACATTTTCTGTTTTATCTCTAGAAGATCAATTGGTTTTCCCTTTCAAAGTGTGGTACCAGTTTCTGACAATGAGTTGTGTGTTTGGATTCACTTAAAAACACTGCTAGCAATGAAATCATTTAACAGCCCGCGTACCCTTTGGGAATGGTACTGAGGACAATACACTGCACTTTTGAAGTAGATATTTTGAATAAAAAGAGATGCAACCGCTCACAAGCGTGTAACTCTCTGTCTTCTCCATTGTTGCAAATTAGCCTTGTTCACCTTCTTTCTCACAAGCAACCTTTATTACCCCAGGATTGTAACAAAACTGGTAGGACACGTATGGTACTATAGACTCAGCACTCTATCACCATTGGCTTTTGCACATTTCCTTCAAGCATTGGAACCTCAGTGTAGGATTTTCCAACAGGCTTAGAGGCCTTGACATATAAAATGGTGGCATCCAGATTGTCTTGATTTCTGGTGCATTCGTTCCATCACAGTTTTGTTAATTTATATGTGTAGCTGCTGGTACACCATATTGCAAGGTTGACGAACAATCCAGAATTGATTATCGGTGTTATTTTTCACATGCTCGGGATTATCCAACAAACGTTGTCCATTTGGAGAATCACAGGGAATGCTGGATGCTGCATTATGTGTTCTGTGAGTATGGCCTGGTTAGACACTGTCAATACCTTGCTAGTTAATTTGAGTTGATTTATTATTGTCACATGTACCTAGGTACAGTGAAAGGTTTCGTTTTGTGTTCAGTACAGGCTGATCATACCAACAAAAATCAGAGGGTGACTGAACAGAATGAGAAATATAAAGTTATCGCTGCAAAGGAGGTGCACAAAAAAGCAAGATCAACATTAGATTTGAAATTTGAGAGGTCCATTCATAAATCTAAGAACAGCAGGGAAAAAGCTTTTCTTGAACCTGTTGGTGTGAGTGTTTAAGCTTTTGTCTCTTCTGCCTGATGGAAGAGGTTGGAAGAGATTATAACTGGGGTGGGACGGGTTTCTGATGATGTTGGCTGCCTTTCTGAGGCAGTGAGAAGTGTAGATGGAGTCAATGGATGGAGTGTTGGCTTGCGTGATGGACTGGACTGTGTTCACAACTCTCTGCAGTTTCTTATAGTCCTGGGCAGAGCAGTTGCTGTACCAAGCCGCGACGCATCTGGATAGAATGCTTTCTATGGTGTATCTATCAAAATTGGTAAGAGTCCTTATGACATGCCAAATTTACTTAGCCTCCTGAAGAAGAAGAGGCGATCGTTGTATCAGCATGGGTGGTCCAGGACAGGCTGTTAGTGATCATCACTCCTGGTAACTTAACGCTATCGACCATCTCCACCTCAGCACCATTGATATAGACAGGGGCGTTGCCCTCCACTTTCCTTCCTGAAGTTGATGATCGGCTCTTTAGTTTTGCTGACGTTGAGGGAGAGATTGTTATCGTTACATGAGGCCACCAAGCACTCTTATCTCTTTCCTGTAATCAATCTCGTCGTTGTTTGCAGACAGCCAAAGTGATGCGCTGTTTAAAATGAACCATTAGTCTTTGGGATATTTGGCATATACATCTGGCATCACAACAGCACTAAAATTCATTCACCACAAAACTAATCTGTGTGATTGGGAATGTCTTTTGGGCTTGATGGCAGCATTCTGTTAGTGGCGAGCACCACTCGCGCTGCCTGAAAGCTTAATGCTGAAATTGAGCTCATCAAAGTCATCCCGAAGGAAATGACTACACTGAACAGATAATTTCTCACAATAGATCATGCAAACTCCTGAAAGATTCTAGGACAGACACTCTTGTATTTTAAAAGTGCTCAGTCTCTCTCAGATTACCCTGGAAGGGTAAGGTACGACCAGTTTTTAAGCAACAAATGAAGTTGTTTCACTTGGATCAAACAACATATTCCTTTGACTGACTAAAACAAGCAGATATTGACCATACCCAACAAACCCACACTTGTAACACATGCAGCACTATGCCTAACATTAGCTGTGATTAGCAATTAGACATCCTTTGCTAAATTATTGTGAGTGTGTGAGTTATACTAACAAACAATTTCAAATTGTCAGTCAGGCTTGCAATGTATTACACGTGTGTAATAGAAGCTACGTGAATAAATACTTGTTTCAGACAGGAAAAAAAATGTACATGCATGGTGCCTGTATCCACTCAACAAAATAGATGACAGCCAGTCACTGGTTCACCTCTCATTGCAATACCCTGACCAATCAGAGTTAACCTGTCTCATTTGAAACCTAAACAAACCCTGGAAGTTAACTGTCAATCATCATTAGCTGTTACGTTCTCTGTCGCAATCACTACCAATTACAGCCCACTTGCCAACCAATCAGCACCTTCCTCTCATACAGTTTTCCTTTACTGGTATTCTTGCAAATTATCCTGATGAGTGCAAGCGGAAAAGCATTGACAAAATGTGTGTGTCTTCAGCAAAACTCAAGTCTATGCTACCAAATATTTCTTTAATAGTATTGGGCGATGGATAAATTCTGCTCTGGGATGTTTTGCAGCCACCTGAGACGGCTGCACTGGTTTTAGTTTGGGGTTTCGTTTGAAAGTCAATATTTGACTTATGTAGTGTGCATAGCACAGACCGGGCCAGTTAACACAACCAGTCCCCAATTATTGCAAATCCTACCAACAATGTTGCATATCCTTAGTATTTGGTTTATATTGTAATATAAATGGTTATATATTAGAGCTAGAAACAAAGAGTCATGTATAAAGGTTTCGGTTGGGAACTTTTACAACTGTATCTGATAGACACAGGATGGGTAATAGACAGAAACTAGTCTGGTGCAGTGTGAACCAAAAGCCTCTTCTGTACCAGTCTCTTAAAAAAATTAAATGAAACAGAATTTGTCTTTCTTGAACATAAGCTCCAGGAACTGGAGTAGGCCATTCTGCTCCTCAAGCCTGCTCCACCATTTGATATGATCATGGCTGATCTCAACTTGGCCTCAATGTCACTTTCCTGCCCATTCGCCATAACCCTTCAACCCATGACCAATTAAAAATCTGTCTAACTCCCTCTTAAACGTACTCAATGTCCCGGCATCCACCACAAATTCGGGGAGTGAATTGTACCGATTCACGACCCTTTGAAGGAAGTAATTCCTCTTCATCTTCGTTTTAAATCTGCTACTTCGAAAACTATGACCTCTCATTCCAGAACAGCCCACATGCGGAAACATCCTTTATATCTCTAAGCTTGAAGCATGAATTGTGATTATTCAAGTGGCACAGAGCCCATCAGTACTATGCCAAACTCCTGTTTCTGTAAATCCCTGAAATTACTCTCTAGTATTATTTCTGTGATCCTGCAGTCATATCAACTCACCATTGCAGATACAACACGGGAGATTTTGATTGGACACCCTCTTGTTTGTAAAGGCATCCGTGCTCTGTCCAGTATGTAAATACACGCGTCCAAAACATTCCTTTCAAACTGGATGGAATTAAGGGGACAAACTGAAGTTTATAAAGTGAAGATGCAATCATTTATGTCAGCATCATAATTATGTTGTGTTTCTTTAATAGCTTCTGAACATAAATAAAAATCGTAACGTTCAGTGCAATAAAATACTGAACTATAAATAAACACATTTAGTTATAAAGATTAAAATCAAATAGTTACTTGGTCACTCTTCGTGAAAGACAACAAGCATCTCCCTCCATTACAGCATTACAATTGGTTTAATTGCTGGAAGACACTACTGCACATTAAGCAACAGAGCAAGGTGAGGAGGTCGATCTCCATGAACTACTGCAAGGTACAGGGATTGAACCTGTGCCTTTGGGATCATTTTGCACCACTCCCTTGGCATCTAGGCTAACAACATTTACACTTGATACTAAACAGTCCTGTATAAAAGAGCGTCCAGCATTACAAATGTTAAGTGAAAGGCTGAAATTAATTTCAAAGATCTAAGCAGCTCATAAATCACACAGAGCTTGCTTATCTGCCAATTATGCACTTTTGCTGTTTCTCTACTACGGCCAACTGCTTGTCTATTTAATCTAATCGGAACATTGCCCACCTCGGTACCTGGTTCGGTTTGTCTGCCTCTCAAACCCTTCATTTGTGTCTTGATCACTTCTACATTGGACTATTTCAATGCTGCACTGATCACCTTGCAAACTCTACAAATGTAAACTCTTTGAAAACTCTGCAGGCCATAGCTTAGTCTTGGCTCACTCCCTGTTCACAGATTGCTGACTTACCTTTGCCCTAGATCCAGCAACACCTTAACTTTGAAATTCTCGACCTTGTTTTCATATTCTTCCATGACTTCACCCTTCCCAATTTCTGTCCCCTCCTCCAGCCCCAAGATCTCCCTGAGATTTCAGTGGGTTCCTTCCCTTGACGCTTGAGCATTCCCAATTTTAACAACTCCAACATGGCTTGCCATGTCTCCAACTTCCAAGACCCCAAGTTCTGGAATTCCCTCCCTGAACTCGTCTGATTCACCACTCCTGCCTTACAAAGAAATGTCATCATGGATACTGCAGAAAGATAGGTCTGACAAAGGTGTCTCCCACCATTAAATGATTCTAAGTGCACTCTAAAGTAGCTAGCAACTTCTCAACATAGGTAGAGAAGTGTGATATTTTAATCCTGGCCTTATCTGCAACACTCAAAACACAATAATTAACATAACAGATCAACAATCTATTCTTTGCCTCATTTCTAGGATATGAATAAACTTTGGCTATGCTACAGGGCACAGATGTCTATCAAGAATGGCTCAATACAGTAGAGGTACATTATCTATAAGATAAATAAAAACAATACCTGGCCAAAAAACCAAGGTCTGGAGATTACTTCTGTAAACTTCCCATAGTAAATGCAGCCAACATCATTTAAGACATATTCTTCATTTTCTGCATCATCACTCAGGTAAACAGCATCCTCTGAATCGTTACAGCAGTGGCATTCAGAAGTTTAAAACAAAACGGGCAGAAGTTACAAGGCAAGTTAGGCTTTGTGTGTTAGACATTGAGGAATAATATTTAACACAGGAAAATTTTGAAAACTTTAAGTACTGAAGATCTAATTTTGGATAATAGGGGAAAGTGCAAAGTATAGTTAGGACTGATAATGAGACAGTAAGTCATTCCAGATTTTTGGCTGATATTACACATTACAGCAAAGTTTCATGATGTACGGATGTATCTAAACCAGGGTTTAAATTGTACCATCCTCACTCATTGTATTTGGTTCTAGCGTGCTATGTATGGGTCACTTCTGCTCGTTCACTCCTACAGTAGATCCCAACAATCTGCAATGCATGTCAGGAATCTGGGTGTAAGCAACATGTGAGTTTCCAACTATTTCAATTTAATGATCCAAAAATCATGCATGGGCATTTTCCCAAGTTTGCGCTGTGTACTGTCAACAACCAAGGCTCATTGGCAGGAGAGAATGTTCATATAAACAATAATATAAAAGCAACATATTGCAGATGCTGGAAAACTGAAACAAGAACAAACAAAAAAAGGCTGGAGTTCAGATGAACAGTCATCGCTGTTCCTCTCCACAGATGCTGAGTTTCTCAAGCATTCTCTTTTTAAGGAACTTCATTCCTTAGATTTTTCTTTTGGTTACAATTAAAAATGGTTGATGCCAGTTTATAAGAAGGATCACGGGAAAAAACAGACTGAAGGCTGTGAAGATACCATATTGTCACCTCTGCTGGATGATACTGCAGTTAGGATAGATTGGAGGGTGAATGACGAGAACGGATTCCTTGCAGCTTTAAAACAAAGTGAGCCTCAAAGGAATCAGTTCATTTTATAAAACAATCCACTTAAAAAATTACATTTGCATTCACAAAGAGACAGTATATGAAATAATAGTGTGGTGCACTGGACAATACCTTCACACCAAGGGTTGAAGAGAATGTAAATATCTGTATCTTTATCTCTCGCAGTTCTGCGGATCCCATACGGGGTCATCACAGCTACATACATTCTGAACCGTCCCAATATGCACTGTGGAGGGGTCATGACCGAGAGAATAAGCGCATTGTTCCAGATTGACTCCACTTTGGCTCCCCATTGCCCTTTCTCCAATCGTTCTTTGATAAAAATTGGAATGTAAGTTCCTTTGGTGACGTCAGGATACCGACCTGCAACAAAATGCAACATGGAGTAAGTTTCGAATCAGAATTATTGGCTCACTTTATTGCACTTAACCTGGTCATATTTAGCTCAGTTGGCTGGACAGCTGGTTTGTAATGCAGTGTGAAGCTAACAGTATGGGCCCAATTCCTACACTGACTATGGTTACCATGAAGGGCCGTCCTTCTCAACCTCTCCGCTCACCTGAGGTATGATAACCTTCAGGTTAAACTACCATCAGTTGTGTGTGTCTTTCTCTCAACACAGGAACCAACAGATTCAAGAACAGCTTCTTCCCTGCCATTATTAACCTCCTGAATGGACCTCTCAAATTTCAAATCTAATGATGATCTTGCTTCTTGTACACCTTCTTTGCAGCCATAACTTTGTATTCCTTGCTCTGTTGAATCACCCTACGATCTTTGTGTTTCTGTATGTTATGATTTGCTGTACTGCTTGCAAAACAAAACTTTTCACTGTACTTAGATACATGTGACAATAGTAAATCAAATCAAATCAAATCTCTCTCTCTCTAATGAGACATCAGGCCTATGATCTTGTAAGACCATGGTGACTAATGATTTATTTTTACACAGGTATAATGTTAGATACAATGGGTGAAAATAAAGATATAAACTTTATTTATGGAACAAAAGTTATCCAAAAAGCATGAAAAATATCCAGGGAGCAAAAGAGTTATGATTGACACAAAACTTCTATGTTTAAGACAGGAACACTTCAAAATGTTTGAGCACATTCTCTCTGTGATCATGTTGAGCACCACATATTTATAACAGCAAACAGCTTAAAATTAAATAAATCCAAAGACATTAGCACATGTACCCACATCATTACTCATAGTATCTTACACTGCACACCCCATCCTGCAACCCTCACTAAATTTTTCCCACACTTCAAATATTTATCCCAGACTCCCCATTCCATGTGACTGGGAAATTAACACATTTGGGCATATTTTCTTCTTTTTTTCCCTCAGTGTTGCTCTATTTTGAATTTAATTTATTGTTCCAGTTGGAATGATGGATGCTCCCAACTTTGGCCAGTTTTATCCAACAAAACTTCATAAAGCAGAAATGTAACAAAATCACACCCAATCAAGACATTCTGTTTTAGCTTCAGTGAGGCAGAAAGCCACAGAAGAATGTGTTTCTAGGGTGAAAGAGGACAGCAAGCGATTCATGTGGAGCGTAAACACTGATATAGGGCAGATGGCTTGTCTCCACACTATAGGCTCTATGTAAATGCAGAGAACAGCTTTGCTAATATTGACTTCAAACCATTTAATGGATTTAGAGGGGACTAAGCGAGTTACACCTTATATTTCTGCCTTATCTTATAGCTTGCAAGGCCACACCGATACTTCAGGGCTTACATTTTCATGGTCTTTTCTCTCTCTACCACCCACTCGGTCAGTGATCCCAGTTCGACCTCCTGTTTGTCCAAGCTAAAGGAATATCCAGTAGATGGCAATGATCCCAGGTGTATTCTCTGGGCTATGCCCTCTGCTCTCACCTGATACCTAAAGCGCTGCTGCCATGTGTCAATGATGTGCTCAATCATCACCTTGGTGGTTTTCATGGGTCAGTCAGGAGAATCAAGGTTACAGGGAGAACTAGAGTTAACATCTCTGGTCAGTGACCTTTTCAGAACTCTGATATAAGGTCTCAGACCTGAAATGTTAAGGCTGTATCTCTCTCTCTACCAATATTGCCAGAGTATGTCCAGTATTCTCTATTTTAACTTCAGATATGAAGCCTCTACAGTGTGAAAATGAGAATGCAGCTTTCAGTTCCAATGACCATCCTTCCTTGGTCATCGTGTAAGCCTGGCATAGAGGACTGTCGCAAAGTTAAAGATTGACAGAGAAGCTGACATGTCATGGCAAAGTTAATCTCAAATCACTTGCACGTTGATAGAGTAGGAAGTCTTTCCGCTCTTTCAAACAATGATATTGGATAGAGGGAAAGGGTAGTGGCAGATGCATGTGTGTGTGTGTGTCACTAACCACTACCTGTGGGAAAAATACAAATCTGTGGAATTAAACAGCTCCGTCACGTTGATGTTGTCAATCGGGGTGTAAGGCAATAAAATGCTTTAACCCTCCAGAATAAAGCACTATTTTGTTGCGTTAGGAACCATTGACTGTAAATTGGTGGAGATCACTGCAGCTGCCTTACAAGAACTGGAGGATAAAAAATGCTTTCTCATTGATAGGTTCGGCAATTGGGATGACTCGACCAAGTCATTACTCAGTGTCAGGTCTCTATCTCAAAGTTGATGGCGCCATTCAGAAACTCCCTCTCTGCTAAGTCCTTGCTTCTGGATCCTGTATGTTTCTCTTGCTGCTGCAGAACCTGCTGATAAATGAGTAAAGACAGCGTACCTTTGGTGTCATTTATTTTTATTCGGTCATGGGTTACAAACGTCACTGGCAAAGATAGCATTTCTTGCCCCTGAGAATGTGCTGCCTCTTGTACCAGTGTAGTCCATTGGGTATAGGTAATCCCATTGTGCTGCTGTTCGAGATCTCTCACCCAGCAATGCAATGAAGGAACAGCAATAAATTTCTAAATCAAGATGACATGTGGTTTGGAGAGGAGTGCAGAACACCTACGCTCGGTTCGCACTAAACAACTGCACCTCCCAGTCGCGAACCATTTCAACTCCCCCTCTCATTCCTCAGACGACAGTCCATCCTGGGCCTCCTACAGTGCCACAACGATGCTACCCGAAGGTTGCAGAAACAGCAACTCATACTCCGCTTGGGAACCCTGCAGCCCAATGGTATCAATGTGAACTTCACAAGCTTCAAAACCTCCCCTCCCCCTACTGCATCCCAAAACCAGCCCAGCTCGTCCCCACCTCCCTAACCTGTTCTTCCTCCCACCTATCCACTCCTCCCACCTCAAGCCCCACCCCCATCTCCTACCTACTAACCTCATCCCGCCCTCTTGATCTATCCGTCCTCCCTGGACTGACCTATCTCCTCCCTACCTCCCCACCTACACTCACCTTTACTGGCTCCATCCCCACCTCTTTGACCTGTCTGTCTCCTCTCCACCTATCTTCTCCTCTATCCATCTTCTATCCGCCTCCCCCTCTCTCCCTATTTATTTCAGAACCCCCTTCCCCTCCCCCATTTCTGAAGAAGGGCCTAGGCCCGAAACGTCAGCCTTCCTGCTCCTCTGATGCTGCTTGGCCTGCTGTGTTCATCCAGCTCTACACCTTGTTATCTTTGTTTTTCATCAACCTGTTCAGAGGTGTTATGACACATTGCGAGAGCAAGTAGGACTTTAACCCAGCCTCCTGGACCAAAGGCAGGGACATTACCACAGTGCCACAACAGCCCTTTCACCAGCAAATTGTATATATCGATAAACTAGATCATAATTGGTATACATTTGAACATTGACTGAATGAACCTTCAAGCTCCTAACGACTGATTTTATGTATCCCAAGTGCAGCTTCATCCAGCTGAATAACAATGCACAGATGGTTTGTGTTACATAATTTACTTTCTTGATGAGATTTGTTTACTGCATACCCAAAACATGAAGTCACTTGCTCTGAGTGTGCACTGTTTCTTAAAGATATCTCATCTGTATGCAAGATGTACTCTGCAAATTGTTTCACGATGACAGGAAGGTGAGTAATTTATTTTGCATCACATGCAAAATAAGAAAGAAATCAGCTTCAGCAATTAATAAGGCCAATTTTCAGAGATATTTCTTCCTGTTACAATTGCCACAATCCAGGTTCAAGTCCTAGCTACAGATGTGCCATGTCATGTCTGTATAGGTTGATTCAAAATAACTATATTTGCCTCCTGGTATTTTGTTTTTGAAGGTCTAATTTGCAAAGTTGTTTCCCATGATGTGGTAATGAGCTGGGCGTGACACTGAACTAGTAAACGTGATGGGTGGACTAATAGTCGCAAAGGGACAATGTTAGATTTATTTATTTGTCACATGTACTAAGTATAGGAATACCCAAGTACAGCAAAAAGTGCACAAAGTCGCTATTAACTGGCACCCGAGACAACAAGGTGCAGGGCTGGATGAACACAGCAGGCCAA
>NW_025967058.1:13138-25217 GCF_021869965.1 Rhincodon typus | reverse complement strand
CCATCCCCGCCTCTTCGACCTGTTTGTTTCCTCTCCACCTATCCTCTCCTCTATCCCTCTTCTATCCGCCTCCCACTCTCTCCCTATTTATTTCAAAACCCCCTTCCCCTCCCCCTTTTCTGATGAAGGGTCTAGGCCCGAAACGTCAGCCTCTCTGCTCCTATGATGCTGCTTGGCCTGCTGTGTTCATCCAGCCCTGCACCTTGTTGTCTCGGATTCTCCAGCATCTGCAGTTCCTACTATCTCTCTCAATCTTCAGGTGAAATTGCTTAACCTGTTCATAGACGGTTGTTACACCAAGCTGTTAAATCATTTTGCATGAGGAGTGAAATATCTGTAGTCTAATCTCAAACCTGTGTTTCTGCTTTCTCCTCTGAAAGCAGAACCCACCTTTCACTCATTATATAATTTATGCTAGGGAGTTTGATGGTCCAACAACCTGGGGCCAGTGCCATTTTGTGCAGAGCCAGTGAATAATGGTTTACTACTCCCAAATAGTTTGAGTCTGGCACCATCTCATTATTATGCAGCGTTTCATTTTAACCTTAATCATTTTCTGGCACTTTCACAGCTAACGAAATTGTAAATTTGTAATTTTAGCTGTGTCTTAGTTTGTAAGCTTGTCTCAGATTTGAAGATGATGTACAGTATTCAGATGCAGTGTTCTAAGCTATTGGAATTCCAGTTTATTAATAATGAGATTATAGCTGGATAAATATCAATAAAAATACATTGCTAAAAGTCAAGCATATGCATTGCGTCTATGCTATGCTTTAGTTCAGGAATATTTCTGGTGTGCAGGAAAATAGAATGTGAAATATTGCCAGTTTTAGTTGGTCAGGTGTCAGGAATGTGCGTGCCTTATCTTTCACATCCAACATGTTTTCTTGAATTTCCAGTCCTGTCTTCCACTCCAAAAATAGGCTTGTCAATGCAAGATTCCAAATCACTCCGGAAGTTTGCAGTCTTCCTAACATGATTAAAGGAAACATTGGACATGATATTGAAGCCAATGCAGCCCCCAGAAGCCGTTTTCTTGCAATATTTTTATATGATTTCAGAACTTAACAAAAATAAGATGCTTAATGGATTTTTACATCTGACGTTTTTTTCTGTAGTTTGGCATCAAAGGCCTTTCCTTGAAATTTATGCTCTGTTTTTCTCATATACGTTTGTTTTTGGGATGTTGACCTTGCCAGCAAAGTCTATCTTTATTTGCCCTTGAACTGAGTGACTTGCTTGGTATTTCACAGGGCAGTCATAATAGTCAAGCACATTGTTGTTGATCTGGAGTCACGTATAGGCCAGATTGGGTGAAAGTGACAGGTTTCCCTCCCAAAGAGACATCAGTGAATCATATGCCTTTTTGCAACAATTGATGATAGTTCTACCTGTTGAATTTAAATTCCACCAGCTGTTTGGTTGGGATTTGAACTCCTGTCCCTTAAGCATCAGCCTGGGTCTCTGAACAGCTGGTCCACTTTGTTTTACCTTGCCACTACACCACTGTCTCCACCTTAAATATGCTTCTAACACACAGAGTTGTACTCTTTTATTTGCTAAGGCGCAAGATCCACTGAAATTCATTTAGCAATACATTGTCAATGCCCACTCGCCCTCCTTGACCTATACAGCACACCAGATTTACCAATCTGCTAGGATTAGGTGCGAGCATTGAAAGACTAATCTCCAGGACACAGCTGTGAGCAACAGCTGGCTGAAGACTTCAAGCAGCACGTAAAATAAATTCTGTGCATTTTCCTGTTTGGTTGATAAAAAAACTTCTGAGAAGAGTTTTAAAAATTTGTTAAAAAAAGAGCAGACAAAAGCTCTGAGTCATATTTATTAAGTCTAAATAGGAATTTAAACAATAGCAGAGATAAGTGGTATATCTGAAATAATTAGATAATATTTCTTCCTTCTCAGGGTATCAGAAGTAAGAAACCATTAATATCACTAAATTCATTGTAAAACGTAACCTGAACTGAGTCGTTGACCACAAACTTATGAGGCTATTTTGCTACTAACTTCACACAGAGTCTCCAGCTTGTCTCTCAATCTCCACTGTCTTTGAAGGACTGCTGAAACTTTGAAACTATTACAAAGATATACTTCATATAATTACATTCAAGTAAAATATGTGAGCAAAACCTGTAAATGTCTTTCAAATTGTATATATAATCAACCCTATAGTTTAAAATGGGTGTATTTGCAATGCACATCCTAGAAACAAATTCAACAATTTTATATGGAGGTAGCAAGAACAGCAGATGCTGGAGTCAGAGACAACACAGTGTGGAGCTGGAGGAACACAGAATGGACAGGCAACATTAGAGGGCAGGAAAGTTGACGTTTCTGGTCGAGACCCTACTTCAGAAATGGGGAGGGGGAAGGGAGCTGGAAATAAATAGAGAGGAGGGGTGGGGCTGGGGAAGGTAGGTGGGATGGTGATAGGTGAGTGCAGGTAGGGAGTGTTGGGGATTGGTAAGTGAGGTGGGAGGGGCGGACAGGTGAGAGAGAAGATGGACAGGTGGTGTCTGGTCAAGGAGGCAGGGATGAGAGGGAGGGTTGGACATGGAATGAGGCCGGGGGGTGGGGAGATTTTAAAACTTGTGAAATCCATGTTTAGGCCATCAGGCTGTAGGCTCCCGAGACAGAATATGACATGCTGCTCTTCTGGTTTGCGGGTGGTGTCACTGTGACACTGGAGGAGGTCCAGGATGGGCATGTCACCCAGGGAGTGAGACGGGGAGGGGGAGTTAAAATGGTTGACAACCAGAAGGTGGTGGTGTTTATCACGTACGGAGTGCAGGTGCTGTACAAAATGGTCTCCGAGTCTCCTCTTGGTCTCAATTTTACATGTTGCAGTTGGTGCTAACTACAACAGAGGGTAGTCATAACCACTCGAATTTGACAGCTTCCAATTTAGGTGGGCTGTTTCTGGTTTGAAACGTACATGTCAAGCCTGTCCTCAGGCTGTGATGTTTAAATTCAAGTGACTCAGATTTCAGGAAACGATCTTTCATAGAATCATAGAATCTCTACAGTGTGGAAAACAGGCCCTTCGGCCCAACAAGTCCACATCGACCCTAAGAGCATCCCACCCAGA
Source organism: Rhincodon typus (assembly GCF_021869965.1). Classification (NCBI taxonomy): domain Eukaryota; kingdom Metazoa; phylum Chordata; class Chondrichthyes; order Orectolobiformes; family Rhincodontidae; genus Rhincodon; species Rhincodon typus. Next base: position 22,108 of record NW_025967058.1, on the reverse strand, counting down.
CCCGTCCCCCTATAACCCACCTAATCTACACATCCCTGAACACTACGCAATTTAACACAGCCAATCCATCTACCCTGCACATCTGTGGACTGTGAGAGGAATGCAGAGCACCCGGAGGAGACCCACACAGACACGGGGAGAACGTGCAAACTCCACACAGACAGTTGCCCTAGGGTGGAACCAAACCCGGGTCCCTGGCGCTGTGAGGCAGCAGTGCTAACCACTGAACCACTGTGCTGCCCGTGCAACTTACTTCATATACCTGCCCATTCTAAGTCAACAATGGGTACACAGGAGGGACAAGTTGCTGCTCTCTAGTGTCATCCGCACAAGCATTAGAATGGTATTTTGCATGCTGCAGGTTTGTAATATCCAAACCACTACGAACTCTTGCCAGTTCAGTCCAGCTTCTAACTGGTAGCACCGTCTTTATTCCTCCTTCACCTAGGCTGGCAAATGGATAGAAATGATTTCTGGTATGCACACTTGTACATCGACAGAGAGAGAGCATAAAGTATGTATTGGACTGAGAACAGATAGGCCATGCAGCTGTCTCTGAGGGAATATTGTGTGACTGGAGAGATCCCTGGAGTTCTGTTTGGTGTGGTGATGTGTGGTAGGAAAAATACCAAAGCATATTTTACTGGCAATAGTTCAGTGGTATGAAGGGAGGATAATGTGGTTTTATACAGGCCAAATCATCACCAACAAACTCTCACCCACAACAAACAGTTGTTCAGTTAAGTATCAATCTCAATGGCTCAATTGTTACACAAGGCCCAATGGAAGGTATGAGCAAGTCACAAGATAGATATTTAATTGACAAATTGGGAGGAAACGCAAATAGATACTTGTGATTGCAGAACTGATTGACAGCTTAGCCTAACAACCTGTCAGTTATAATAACTTTATCAAAACTACCAGTTTCCTCCAGGAATGCTTCCCTGTTATTCCTGATAATAATTAATGACCTGAACATAGTTGCAAGAAAAAGAACATCTAAGCTCACGGTTGACTGTGCCTTTTCTTCCTTCTTCACCTGTCGGTTACCTTTGACATGGTTAGCCTCACCATCCTTCTCGAACAACTCTAACTGTAACCAGAGAATCATCACCTGCAGTGGCTTCTTATCCTGTCTCTGCACTGTTACTTTTGGTGTTCAACAAGCATCCATCCTTGATTCTACTTCCTATTTTTCATCTACGTGTTGCCCTTTCCTGTCATCATGTATAAACAGCATATCAGTTTCCACATATATGTTGAGGACATGGGACTCTTCCCCAGAACCACAGCTCCCGAATCCTCAGCTGTCTTTGAATTATCAGCCTTCAAACCACATCTACTACTGGATAAGCAGAAATTTCCTCCATTTAAACATTGGAAAGACCACAGCCTTTGTCTTTGTTTTCCATGACAAACTCCATTCCGTAGTCACCAATTCCATCCACCTATCTATCCCTGTTTACAGTTTGAGGCTGAACTAGATTATTTGCAACCATAATACCATGTTTATCTCCGAGATGAGCTTCTAGCCAATTAATCCTTCCAACTCCAGAATTTTGCTTGATCCATCCTTGATTTATTCATCTGTTAATGAAAGCCTAATCTATCCCCTTTTTGATTCTGGTCGACATCCCCTCTATAAACTTGAACTTATTCAAAACGCTGCTGCCAAAGTCCTAGTTCACACCAGACCTTGTTTACCAACTTTCCCTGTGCTTGCTAATCTAATTAACTCCTAGTTAAGTAATGTGTTGCTTTTTAAATTCTCATCCTTGTTTTCAAATTCTTCCATAGCCTCGGCCCGCTCCTTCTGTATAATTTCCTCCAGTCATAGAGTTATACAGCTTGGAAACAGACCCTTCGTCCAACCAGTCCATGCCGACCATTACCCCAAACTAGACTAGTCCCATCTGCCTGTGCTTGGCCTATATCCTTCCTTTCCTACTAACGTACTTATCTAAATGTCTTTTAAACTTTGTATCCGCATTCACCACTTCCTCTGGAAGTTAATTCCACACATGAACCACTTTCTGTTTTAAAAAAAAGTTGCTCCTCATGTTTTTTTTTAACTCATTCTCCTCTCACCATTAAAAATATGCCCCCTAATCTTGAAAACCCCCACCCTAGGGAAAAGACACCTGCCATTCTATCTATACTCTTCCTGATTAGACTAGACAGATTGAGGTTCATAAGGAGGAGGTGTTAGCAATTCTGGAAGGTGTGAAAATAGATAAGTCCCCTGGGCCGGATGGGATTTATTCTAAGGTTCTCTGGGAAGCTAGAGAGGAGATTGCAGAGCCTTTGGCTTTGATCTTTATGTCGTCATTGTCTTCAGGAATAGTGCCAGAAGACTGGAGACTAGCAAATGTTGTCACCTTGTTCAAGAAGGGGAGTAGAGACAACCCTGGTAATTATAGACCAGTGAGCCTTACTTCGGTTGTGGGTAAAGTGTTGGAAAGGATTATAAGAGATAGGATTTATAATCATCTAGAAAGGAATAATTTGATTAGGGATAGTCAACACGGTTTTGTGAAGGGTAGGTCGTGCCTCACAAACCTTATGGAGTTCTTTGAGAAGGTGACCAAACAGGTGGATGAGGGTAAAGCGGTTGATGTGGTGTATATGGATTTCAGTAAAGCGTTTGATAAGGTTCCCCATGGTAGGCTATTGCAGAAAATACGGAGGCATGGGATTGAGGATGATTAAGCGGTTTGGATCAGAAATTGGCTAGCTGTAAGAAGACAGAGGGTGGTGGTTGATGGGAAATGTTCATCCTGGAGTTCAGTTACTAGTGGTGTACCTCAAGGATCTGTTTTGGGGCCACTGCTGTTTGTCATTTTTATAAATGACCTGGATGAGGGCGTAGAAGGATGGGTTAGTAAATTTGCGGATGACACCAAAGTCGGTGGAGTTGTGGATAGTGCGGAAGGATGTTGTAGGTTACAGAGGGACATAGATAAGCTGCAGAGCTGGGCTGAGAGGTGGCAAATGGAGTTTAATGCGGAAAAGTGTGAGGTGATTCACTTTGGAAGGAGTAACATGAATACAGAGTACTGGGCTAATGGTAAGATTCTTGGTAGTGTGGATGAGCAGAGAGATCTCGGTGTCCATGTGCATCGATCACTGAAAGTTGCCACCCAGGTTGATAGCGTTGTTAAGAAGGCGTACGGTATGTTAGGTTTTATTGGTAGAAGGATTGAGTTTCGGAGCCATGAGGTCATGTTCCAGCTGTACAAAACTCTGGTGCGGCCGCACTTGGAGTATTGCGTACAGTTCTGGTCACTGCGTTATAGGAAAGATGTGGAAGCATTGGAAAGGGTGCAGAGGAGATTTACCAGGATGTTGCCTGGTATGGAGGGAAGGTCTTATGAGGAAAGGCTGAGGGACTTTAGGCTGTTTTCGTTAGAGAGAAGGTGGTTAAGAGGTGACTTAGTAGAGACATACAAGATGATCAGAGGATTAGATAGGGTGGACAGTGGGAGCCTTTTTCCTCGGATGGTGATGGCTAGCACGAGGGGACATAGCTTTAAATTGAGGGGTGATAGATATAGGACAGATGTCAGAGGTAGGTTCTTTACTCAGAGAGTAGTAAGGGCGTGGAATGCCCTGCCTGCAAAAATAGTAGACTCGCCCACTTTAAGGGCATTTAAATGGTCATTGGATAAACATATGGATGATGATGGAATAGTTTAGGTTAGATGGGCTTCAGATTGGTTTCACAGGTCGGCGCAACATCTAGGGCCGAAGGGCCTGTACTGCGCTGTAATGTTCTATGTTCTATGTAGGTGGATTGGCCAAGCTAAATTGCCAAGTGATGTTTAGGTTAGGTGGTTTAGACATAGGAAATGCAGGGATAGGGGCATGGATCTGGGTGGGATGTTCTTCGGAGGGGCGGTGTGGACTTGTTGGACTGAATGGCCTGTTTCCACACTGTAGGGATTCTATAAAAAAACTATGGTATCTCCAATAATGGCTGAATTTCTATCCTTTGCTGTTCTCCTCTGTGCCATCTCCGGTCCATTGGTCCCATTCCTTTAAGGTATTGCCATTCTCAGATTGGCATTTGAGCCACTGTCAAACCAAAGACTCCTGCATTTCTTGCCTCTTCCTACTCAGAAAGAGAATATGTGGCACCTTTCACTCAGAGAAACCATAAATGGTCAAAACATTTACAATTTCACCCGACCCCACACATCTGAAACTATCTAGCTCTTCCTTAAATGAAATGAGGCTTCATCCCTCAAAACTCCACAGACAAGTTTCTATGTACATCAGTATGTGTCCTTTCGAGTGCTGAAGTATCTCTGTTTCTCCCTCCACAGTGCTGCCAGACCTGCTGAGTTTTTCCAGCACTTTGTGGTCTCATATTTTCAGCATCTGCAGTATTTGTTTTATCAAATTAGTATAATTCAACAAAGTGACTTTGCCTGTAATTACACAAGGAGCCCCTTTAACCGAAATGCAATAAGACCCTGCCTTCATCGTGACTGTACTTCTGCAAACGGATCTAAATGCCTAATTAAAAGAATGGTAGGACTTTCCATTCAATTCATTGATAAATTGATTTAGAGCAAGATTTTGTGCAGCTTAGCCAGTGGAAGTCAATGCCAAATTGATGCTTATCAGCTCTAGACAAGAAACCGAGCTCTCAGGGGCTTCACAGCTAACATCCTTCATGTTAAAATAACAAAGCTCTCATTATTAATTCATCAAAGACTACACAGAATTTAGTTACATGTGAGGCAATGTGCTTCTATGAGAAATAATGCCAGAAAAAACTGTGGGGACTGCAGGTTTAAAACAGATTTCCAAGTTTGGTTCATTTTAATTTTTCCAAGTTTGGTATATGACTGTCAGATTTTAATGTGGCATCCAGAAATTTCAGTAGGCATAATGTAATTGTTATGACTATTGCTATCCACTTCCCTACTCTGAGGTCATGTTTAGTTTGTCAAACCTTAGCCTTGGAACCCCACAGGCAGAACAGGAAGGGCAATGCATTATCATAAACATGCTGGACTGCTGGATTTCTGTACTCAGGTATGGATAAAGTGATTTGTTGGAGTCTTTTTCCCAAGGTGGAAATGTTAAAAATTAGGGGGCATAAGACTAAAGTGAGAGGGGTAACAGTTTGAAGGAGATGTGCGAGGCAAGTTTTTACGCAGAGGGTGTGGCCGTCTGGAACACATTGCCTGGACAGGTGGTAGAGACAGGTACGATAGCAGCGATAGACAGACACATATAGAATAGAGGGATACGGACCATGTGCAAGCAGATGGGATTAGTTTAGAATGACATCATGGTCAGCTCAGACATGGTGTGCCAAAGGGCCTATTCATGTGCTGAACTGTTCTATGTTTTTTGCTCAGCACATCTTCTAGCAATGAATTAATGACCAGCATTTCAGAGAATTGGAAATTCAACAGCTGGAGTTGATACTTGGCAGAGAAAAACAAATCGAAGGGAAGGGAGAATGTAATCCAACTGCTCTCAAAGTTACTGTGTACCCTTTGAAGAAATGTCAGTCTCATGTAAAAGCTGGCCTTATGACTTTTGGCCTAAAAAATAATTTTCCATATATCTTGCGGAAAAGTTAACCCTAACTTTTCATGGATCAAATCATGTTATGGTTATTAATTACTTCCCAATCCTTTAACTTAAAGGCTTGTGCAGGATCTTCAATCTTTTGCCTTCATCAATTCTACCGACAAGCGCCAGTCACTTTTAGCATACTGCGTACAATTCTGGTCACCCTTCTATAGGAAGGATGTTGTTTAACTTGAGACGGTGCAGAAAAGATTTAAAAGAATGTTGCTAGGACTGGACGTTTTCAGCTATAGGTTGAGGCTGAATAGGCTGGGGATTTTTTCCCTGGAGTGTCAGAGGCTGAGGGGTAACCCTATAGAGGTTAATAAAATCATGAGGGGCATGGAGAGGGTAAATAGCCAAGGTCTTTTTCCCAGGATAGGGGAGTCCAAAACTAGAGGACATAGGTTTAAGATGAGAGGGGAAAGATTTTAAAAGGACCTGAGAGGTAACTTTTTCATGCAGAGGGTGGTGTGTGTATGGAATGCGCTGCCAGAGGAAGTGCTGGAGGTGGCTACAATTACAACATTTAAAAGGCATCAAGGATGGGCATATGAATGGGTTTAAGAGGGATATGGGCCAAATGCTGGCAAATGGGACTAGGTCACATTGGGATGTCTAGTCGGTGCGGATGAGTTGAACCGAAGGGTCTGTTTCTGTGCTGAATGACTATATAACTTAGGAGAATAATGTGTATCACATGATCTGTCATGATGCCTTTGAGAAAGAATAATAAGCATGCAACCCAATTTAAAATTGAAGTTTCAACATTTACAAACATCATTACGAACTGTGCAGCAGCAAGATAGTTTAATGTTACAAAGAAAATAATTAAAGACTTTCAGGGGATATCTAATAATCTGGAAAAGTTGTTGAAGACGAAGCAAGGGAAGACCAAGTGAGTGGGCACAACTAGAGACCAAAGTGGCAGATGGGTTTATGAGCATCGGTAAAACAGTAAGAATATCACTATCTGATTTCACACGCTCAGACAAATGAAGAAAGAAGGTATTCCATAATTCAGGACAGGTGCCAGTTGTTGCACAATATTCAAAGAAAGGGGTGTTTATTACTCAGTCAGAAAACAAACATTTCAAAAATGTCCATCTCTTGAACCTAATGATTCAAATAGATTATGTGGTCATTATTTCATTATTTCATTGCTGTATACTGGAGCTTGCTGCTGGAACACCGATAAAAATATTGGCTGCCATGTTCCATAGGCAGGACAATATGGGCTGCAATTTGTCACTCTGTAGTACTTTGCTGGTTATAAAACACATTGAGACATCTTGAAGTCATGAAAAACACTATATGGATGGAAATCTACAGTTTTTCTGATGGATTATAGAAGTAAAGGTCAACTTGTTAGGTCTGGCTTTAAGGTGCATATTGATATAACATAGAGGTTGCACAAGTTCTAACTAACATCTCAAATTAACTGATAAAATATTCACTTGCTATTCATAAATTTTACCATATGTGCTTAAATGCCTAAGATGCACTCTTGCCACATCATAGCCATTAGGAGCACCCAATTGCAAAGTTGATTCCAACTTCATCTGATTTTCATTTGCTTCATTATTTGGCAGTATCAGTGCTGCGTGCACACTGTAACACTCAGAAGCTCTGATCATAATTATGTCCTGTTTAATGTCCTGTTCACAATACATCAACAGATTGATTAAAAACATCCAAAAATATATCTTGTGACAATCTCTGTTTACAAGTGCTTCATTACATTTGCTTCTGGAACTATGACCGTACTGCAGAAAAACACTAAATTCAAATGCTACTCTATTTTTCAACTTTGCAGTCAGGGCATAGAAAACAGATAACAAAGATGAGGCAGCATTAAAGACAGCAAGCTGACTGAAAAGTTCAAACAATAAATAACATGCTCTACGGCCAAAGTTATCTAAAAGATACTTCTTGTAAAAATGGCAAATTCATCCCTTGGATTTGATTTTCTTTGTGAACAACAGATATTAATTCAATCAAAAACTATTGTATCTTTGAATCTTACCATTTAACAGGACCACATTCAAACCATGTCATCTGCTCATTAGGATAACTGGCTAGTGACTGCACCACTACATATCTGGTTGGATTCCCACCACTAATTCTTTTATCATAACCTTATTACTGAATCTCCCAAGCATGAATACCATTCCTAACTGCACTGTGCAAGTGTCATTTCACAGGCTGCAGCAGTTCAAGAAAGCAGCCAACCACCCCCTTCTCAAAGACAATTTGGGATGGGCAATAAATGCTGGCACAGCCAAAATGTCACATTTCATCAATGAGTTAGAAAAAGACCCTTGCTGACAATCACATCACACTTACCTGTCTAACATTTTGGTGCTGGCTCTTTCCAATTTTTCCAAAATCTGTGGAAGTTGTGTGTCATCATCACACGAGCCGCCCCAGCCAAGGACCCGCGCCAGATCATTTCCCGTTCCGAGTGGCAGAACTCCAAGCTGGCACTGTAAAGTAGCATGATTTGGGCATCAACATCCAGAAAAACCAAATTCTTAAACAATTGCTTATATTTTAATTTAAAAATATCTTTGTATTTCCTTTGCGGATCCAACTTTGGTTATGTATTTTGTTCCTTTCTTGGGTTCTCCAATGCAACAAATCAAATTGAGTCAAAAGCATTTCCTTTCAAGTACTCATCAGTGTTATGCCAAAGCTGACTGCTGAATGCCAAAGCTAGCAAAAGGTACAGCAAGGCAAAAAACTGGACATCAAATGGACCAACTTTGAGGAAACACTAAAATGCTTTCAAATAGGTCAACTGGAGCACAAAGATGATTGCAATTATACCAGATAATAATCATTAAAGCAATCTACTGAGGCTGCAATCGAAGTTAATTCTATTTAAGTCATAAAACAGATCTAGAGAGATTGTGATTAAGTAGAGGCATAAAAGTGAACATTTTGGAGACACACGAATATTGCAAGGAATTCAGTAAGTAGCAGAATTAGATCAATTATAAAAGCACCAAATGCAGGCAGAGATAAAAAAATAAGTCAACTAATGCACTGAACTTGAGATTATGCAGAGCCCAAAAGAAACGGCAAAATTTTATTCTGAAAAGAATGGTTGGAGACATTTCAGTTCACTTTAAATGATAATGAAAAGCTAGACTCTGGAAATAAAAATTAAGCAGTGTAGTAATTCTATGTCAAAATTAATGCAAGGACGATGAGGAAAACAACAGACAAATAAGCAAGTTTCGATAAATGATGCAGACGAACCGAACAGCACAGTAAACAAACAACAAAGTATGGCATGGTTTTAAACAGTTATCAAATAAGCCAGAGATAACAAGGTGTAGAGCTGGATGAACACAGCAGGCCAAGCGGCATCAGAGG
>NW_025967058.1:0-13038 GCF_021869965.1 Rhincodon typus | reverse complement strand
GAGGCTTGGCCTGCTGTGTTCATCCAGCTCTACACCTTGTTATCTCAGATTCTCCAGCATCGGCAGTTCCTACTATCTCTCTATCAAATAAGCCAATTGCCTGCTCTGATAACTTTGAACCTGAAACAAGGTGAGGTCTGAAGTTGGTGAACATTCAAATGACTTTCTTGTAAGTTTGGTAAATTCAAGTGAGATTGGCAGCAGTTAATATTAATATACAATTGAACAAAATGTTGCAGATACTGGACTGAAGCCAGTGAACAGTCAAGTTAACTTCTGTTGTAGGAAAGGTTTTGAAAATGATCTTATTAGATCTAATAGATAAAGGCCAGGCCAAGGATAAAATACAATCAGCATAGTTTGAGAAAAGGGTAACTCATATTTAACCAATCTGCTGAAGTCTTTGGGTGACAACGTTAATACTGGAATAGGAGAATGATGTTAATGTATCATTCCATTTTCCTCATGGGCCTATCTCAATGATTAATGGCTAAAATTATTTTTCAGAATGGAAGTATTTCATTGGATAGAAAATTGGCCTTAAAAAAGGTCTCAAAGATGAAAAATCAATGGATTATTTTTAAACAGAATACAGGCTGCACCCAAAGCTTGGTTCTATTTACTTATATAATACTTACTTATTAAATTCATGTATTCATGGAACTTTGCTATCAATGGCAAGGACTGCATTTACTTCCCATTTCTAAATGCCCTGGAGAAGATAGTGATGGGCTGCATCCATGAACTGCTGCAGCCGGTGTGGTATATGTTTGGAAGGGAATTCGATTTTTATCCAGGAACAGTGACTGAACAGTGACATGGTTCCACATCAGGTTGGAGTGTGTGGCTTTGAGGGGAACTCAGAGATGGTTCTTTCTCCATGCATCTACGGTCCTTGTCCTACTAGGAGATAAAGGTTGCGGGTTGGAGGGTACTGTCAGATGGGTTCTGACAAGTTGCTCATTTGATAGACGGTACACGCTCCAAATATGCTGCACCAGTGGTGAAGTGAGTGGGTGTGATTGACTGATTGATTTGCATCATGCAAACCGCTTTGTCATGGATGGTATCAAGCTTCTTGAATGTTTCTTGGAACTGCACTCATCCAGAAAACTGAAGATCATTCCATCACATTCCTGACAATGTGCCTTGTCAATGATGGACAGGTTTTGAGGAGTCAAGAAATTAGCTATTTGTAGTGCCTGGAACAAGATCAGCCAGGTGGATCTCATAGAATATGAGTTCCCTGACTGGGGCTCAACGTGGTCCAATCAGGGAGCCCTGGCTGACAGATAAAAACAGGAGTGTCAGGGGTTCTGTTCACTCGAGGAGCTGGCTCTGTGTTACCTTGGTCAGTGTCATGTACTATGCACATATAAATAAAGGGTAACTTGGCAAAGCGATAACAGCCTTCGTGGAGTTATTTTACTACTCGCTGCACAATTCCCAGCGTCTGTCCTGCTCTTGCAGACAAGCATTTTTATGGCTGATCCAGTTCAGATTCTGGTCAATGGTAACCTTGAAGATGTTGATAAAGTGGGATTCAGCAACAGCGATATCATTGAATGTCAAGTGAAGATGGTTGGATTCTCACTTGCTGGAGATGGTCAGAGCCCAATACCTTAGCAGGACAAATGGTACTTGTCATTTAGCAACTCAAGCCTGAAAGCGTCCATGCCTTGTTGCAAATGAGCAGGGACTGTTTCAGTAGGAGCTGCTAATTTTACAAAACACTGTCCACATGATCCCCACGTCTGCTCTTATGATTAGGACAAGAACATTTCTAATATGTTACTAACATGAATGAGAAGCATAAACTCCAAATCTATGATTGATACTTAAACAGGTTGCAGAGACGAAAATGTCAAACCAATGAACTCAGCTTGGATCTCCCGGCTAACGGGGCCAATGGGGAGCATCTAAGGTGGATAAGTTATGGTATAATAGTGTTAAAACGGAGTGCCTTGAAAAGTTAACGTGTTCTGAAAGCCCCAGGAATTTTTCCCCATTAGCTCATGCAGTTAATGGCGGGAGAGATACAAATCTATCACAAGCCAGGAGTGTGGGAGTAAAGCTTGACATCATCCAAAAGAAAGCAACATGCTTGATTGGCACCACATCTGCAAATATCCATTCCCTTCATCATTGACACTTAGTAGCTGCCGTGTGTACCATTTACAAGATGCATGGCAGAAATTCACTAAACATCCTTAGACAGCATCTTCCAAACCTATGACCACTTCTATCTAGAAGGACAGGGGCAGTAGATACATGGGAACACCACCACCTACAAAATTCCCGAACAAACTACTCATCATCCTGACTTGAAAAAAGTCTTGCCATTAGTTCAGAATTGCTGGGTCAAAGCCCTAGCATTCTCTCCCTAAGGACATTGTGGATCTACGTACAGTACATGTACCGTAGTGGTTCAAGAAGGCAGCTCACTACCACCTTCTCAAGGGTAATTCGGGACATGAAATAAATGCTGGTCCAGTCCATGACACACATATTCTATGCGTGAACTGAAGAAAAATGTTGCAAACATTACACAAAGGATGATAGAAGTGAGAAGCAATGAGATGAAGCTACTTACAGGGAAAGGGATTGAGAGATTTGATAAACTGTTGATATGTCTGATCTGTCAATAAGCAACGAGTTATATGGAAAACGATATTTAACATGATACCATCATAGCCTGATGGTGCATGTCTAGCGTTTGGGATAACAGAGTGAACATGCATTCAACCTTTCTGTGCTAGTTTACTTTTCAGTTTCTCTTCACTCCACTGGCTAGCAGCACTGAGAAAAGGAGTCAAATGTTCAAGTCTCTTGCTGTCAGTAAATAGGCTCCTTGCGGCAACATGCTGAAACTCGGCCCCTCATCGTTCAAGGTCAAAGCTTCAGAGGATCTCAGAGGAGATTTGACTCCCAGATTTGGGTTTACAGGTCCAGCAGCATTTGGACACAGTCTGGCATTAAAGAACCAAACTCCCAGTAGTGGGCACTGCCTTGTAGATACTTCAGGAGAGATGAAGGTGTAAACCCTCACCAATAACCTGGAGTGGAGCCAAAAGGTGGACCAACATCTAAATATGCCATCTTTCTGGCGACTCCTATAACACAGTTGAGTCCAAACAACTGTCTTAAATTCCTTTGGACTTAACTGGGGAGATTGATAGGGTCTCTCTGAAATTGGGCAGCTCAGAAATGATGAATGATACCCAGGCTTGCGCCCTGAAGAAGACAATATGTGAATCTGCAAGTATAATTGACAAGTCCAACTTGATAAATGTACAGCGTGGGTCCTACAGGCTGACTCTGACAGTGGGAGGGATAATCATGGCCCACCGATCAGCTACCACACACTTCAAATTGGGGAGTTTCCAATAGTAAGTTGCTGATCTGCCCATCAACTCGAATGGGTGCAGAAATTTTTAAGACTCTGCTCAGCAAGTGGATAGTACCCATTGCACCAGACAAAGAATAAAATAAAAATGTCAACTCCTTATCTAGCAGGCTGGAATATCAAGACAATGAGCATGGTCATTGACAGACAACTTGCTATTAGTCAATAACATGGCAAGGCAGCCTATGATTGACATGGAACTCAATGGACTTTACATAGTTTCCTCAGAAGGGACCTGGCTTGCTGAGAGTAGATCACTGAAGGAATAATATTACACATGCATCTGGCAGGGGAAGAATTCGGAGGAAATGTATGAGCAAGGTGTAGATTTCATTATGAGAACTTGTTACTCTCAATATTACAACCCCTTCAAGAATGGCTCAGAATGTGTTCTCTCATCTATTTCTCAATTCAAACAGATTATGAATATCAATGCTCTAATACTATGATCCACTGCAGAGGGAAAAGGCCAAAACTACGAGGAGCTTGAGACTATCACCAGAACACCTGCAACAAAACATTTTTCATCATTTCAATGCATGAGTAGTCCCGTAGACCATGACGGGTGGCTGTCCTGCCTCAGACATCATTGCCTGGAGAAGGTTAATGACAGATGGACAAATAACTTGAGATTTGCAGCTAGCATGAGCTTTATACAATTAGTACCTTCTTTCAGATCAAATGATGCACAAAGGTGTTCTGAAGACATCCAAGATCAGGGTATTGGTTCCAGATGAATCTGATTATCACCTGACTTTCTGAATGACATTCTCAAGACATGCAGTTACCATACTACTGACTGTGATAGGGATCACTCCCTGGTATGAAGTAGGGTGCTGATCCAACTCTTGAAGTTTTTTTTCCCATTCAAATCAGAAATGTTGTCCTCATCAACAACAGCAGTACTGCCTACTCAGATAAAAACCAATAGTTCTCAATTGAACTAATGTCCTAATCCCCCACAGAGTGGAAAGGCAAAATGAATATACTTTGATAAACTATTCACATTTGCTGCATTTGACATACTGGAAGCAAGAGTGAAATAATGCTGACTGGTTTAAATTCCATCACCATAATGTGAACATCCTCATTAAAACCAAGCAGGATTCTCTCATGAATTAACAGAGATCTGAGACAGAAGACTTTGAATGCACTAAAGGCTGCTCAAAGTAAACTCCAATACACTGCTAGGCCTCATGACAATGATCACAGATTACAAACATTGTCAGAATAATGAAATGTTCTTTGACACGGTGAATGTTAGGGATGTGTATAGAAGAATCAAAAAGCCAACAGGTCTATCAGCAAATAAACAGATTCATTTAAAACAAAAGTAAGATGTCATCAATGACTGTAGTAAAAGCTGAAAACAAAGATGGAACACTAGTGTGAGCTGTACTCTAGGGAGGATAGTGTCAACAAGAAGGTTCCAGACACCACAGAAAGCCCGCCTGTCATGGGAGAGTTGCACATTGCACCTACAAACTTAGCCAAGTTATTGACTCATTCGCCATGGGCAAATCTCTAGGTGGTGATGCAGTATGCAGTAGCACCTTAACTGAGCAGAGAAAGCCAACACTCCTGCAGCATTTGCACAACTTTCTGTCTCTTATGGAGGAAGGGGCCAGTGCACCAAGATAAGTATGATAGAGAGACTGTGAGGAGGCGAGCAGAAACAGAAAGCTCAGCTTGCTGAGAAAATCATCGAAAGAAAACAATCCAGTGAATCATCCATCTGCTCACTGTCTTCCTCTGCAGCACGTACATTTAAGACTGCCATAGCTGAGTGGGGGTCCCGTGCCACATGAGATGATCTTTAATATACCATTGACCACCACGCTGTAAACTATTGTCTGATGAGGTAGAAGCCTGCCATTGTGCAGTTGTGAAAAAAGAGAGAAATGGTAAGTAATTTTCGGTCAATTTATTATATGTCAATATTCAAGTGAAAAATTTATAGAAAATGTTTGCCAGCCTGGATTCAGATGAGAAGTGACCAATTCACAAAATCCCAAAAAATAACCCAAATGCCTTCATTTTCTCAAAGGTTAGGAACCATTTTCGTGTTCACGTATCAGCTTCTTACCTGCTTGTGTAGATTTAATTTATCAATCTCAGATAAAACCCATCCAACACTTCCATCTCCTCCACAAACCAGAATACGGAAATTGTCAAATTTTTGAAACAACCGTAAACTGAAAAGAAAGAAAAACACAACTAATCAAAAGACAACAACAGAAAATGCTGGAAACAGTCAGCAGGTCAAGCTTGCCTGTGGAAAGAGAAACAGTTAATGTGAGTTAAAGTTTCAGATCAATGACAAAAGATCATCTGAAAAAAATCCATGAGTGGTGTCAGGCATTATGACTATTTGTTGCGTTTTGTTTTCATTTCTGATTTCAAGTTACATGGCATTCTAATAAAGAAAGATAACTTCTACTATTCTGAAGCTGCTATTTAAATAAAACCTGTTCAATAGAAGTCAAAGTTTTCAAGATTCGATGTTGCTCTAAGATTATAGTGTCTTTAGAAGGAATCTGGGCCCTCCTATTATCAACTGTTGCCCATCGTGAAACACTCATTCCCACATGAATCATGGAACAACTCTGCATATAAATCAGAGGTAGGTGCAATAACTGCAGCAACTCAATATGCGCAGAAAAAACTCAAAACACGGTACTACTGAAATTCTTTGTTCAAATCTCTATTCGACCACATGCTGCTAATTTCACGAGTCAGTGATCTTGAAAGAAATGGATTTTTGCCTGTAAAAAGAAACTTAATCTTTCTCCTCACATACAATACAAATACTGGTTTTCCCCCTAAAGAGGTATTCTTGTCAACTGTCCTGATGAGAGCAAGGTGAAAAATTTGTAATTAAATTGCAGCAGTACTCAAGTTCCGTGGTACCAAATGACCAAATCTGGGCTTTTGCAAAATTCTGCCCTCTTAATTGACACTGGATAAGAGAAGAATAAGCCATGTTCTCAATAGCGTTATAGCAAACTTAATATTCCATGAGAAATCAGACAGATAGGCATTTATAGAACAAGTCTAACATCAGTTCATCTGTAAATATTTTCTTTCTTACCCAAGGTGAGGACCTCCATTCATAAGATCAAAGACCTGAGCCGGGTTTAATAACTGTTTGAACCTTCGGAGGAACTTTACTCCCTGATTGTCTCCGCTCTTAGAGTTGACAAATACTAAAAGTGGGCTGGCGCAAGATGGTGGACAACTGGCTTTCCAGAAACCTGTACAGAGAACAGTCAGCACATCAAGCTCAATTTGTCCTCCAATGACCCTCAAGTTTGGCACAACAACATGAAACAGGAACATGAGTAACAATTCTGTACATTTGGATGAGCTCTCTATGACATAAGCAAAATTAATTTCATTTCTTGTCTACTGCTTCACCACATTGGCCAATTTATCGATTATTTGAAACAAACAGAAACATTTATTCAGCACATCATCATTTTATAGCACCTAATCATTTTTCAAAGGCCAGAGAACTTGCATGCCAGCTTTGAAGGTAACCCATTAAAACAGGATACCTAGGTCAGCTGAAAGCTAGCTCCTCAATGTGGCATTCCCTCAGGACTGCATGACAGCATTGCTGTTATGTTGTGGAAATGTCAAATCATTTTATCATGGATAGACCGGAGACATTATATAATTTATATTTGGAATTGTTTTATTTCTGAGTTGAGTAGCTTCTCAGGACAATGACATTGTGAAATGTAGAGCACAAATTTATGAGGTCTGCCTAGATAGCTTCAGACAATGGAGAGTTGTTAAAAAAAATCTCAATGAATGTTCACAATTTAGGGGTTATAATGTCATTACAGGATTGGAAACAGCAACAATTTGTACTTTATAAATGACTTTATGTCATAAAATGATTCAAGGCACTTCCAGCAATGTTACCAAACAAATGTAACATCAACATGAGGAAAGATATCCAAAACGCTTGGTCAAAGATTCAATCTCAAGGAGCTTATTGAAGAGAAACTGAGAAGTTCAGGGCGAGAATTCAAGAGATTAGGCCCTGACCGATAAAGACACAGCCACTAAAAGTTATGCAATTAAAGTTTGGAATGTGGAACAAGTAGAATTAGAGAAGGGTAAGTATTTCACGAGAGGTAAAGAAGGCTCAGAGCTGGCAGGGGGAGGGCGCAAAATATGGAGAGATTTGAAAAAAGGGAAGAAAATATTAAAATTAAGGCACTGCTCATCTGAGAACTAATGTAACTCAGCAAACACAGGGAATGCAGGATCAAATAATGAGTTGGGATATTGGTAGCAGAGCTTTGGTTGAGCTAATGTTAATGGAGGATGGAAGTGAACGCCAATTCTGCTCAGGGATGGGTCGACTTTTCTCACACAATTACATTGTTCTTAGCTTTATGTATGCATGTGAATCTTGTGGTGGGACTTTCCCTGAAAGCCTGAAGCATCACTCAATATCTCAGAGCGGTCATCAGG
The DNA here is from genome assembly GCF_021869965.1 of Rhincodon typus. Taxonomy (NCBI): domain Eukaryota; kingdom Metazoa; phylum Chordata; class Chondrichthyes; order Orectolobiformes; family Rhincodontidae; genus Rhincodon; species Rhincodon typus. The sequence goes on along the minus strand of NW_025967058.1, from coordinate 5,144 downwards.
AGTATAACATTTTGGTCCTTTGGTCCCCAATCAGTCAGCCTTCTTTCAACGGAAAGGATCCCACCCTTGACCAGCCTTCTTAATTTTGACCATCCCACCCTAGCCTTCCTCCCTCAATCATCCTCCATGACCTCTGCCACTTAGACTATGTCACTCATGGTGTGGAAAAGGTGAACGTACCCCTCAAGGAGGACAAAGCAATGGTGATATAAAGTAAAGTTCAGTACCTTGTCTCACGCCCATCATTTACAGGCAGCCATAAATCTGACGGCACGTACTGCTCACTTGCAAAGAATTTAATTGGGAAAGGGAACTTAATTGCAGTGAACTAGCCTTTTAATGAACATGCATGATATGAAAATGTATGCAAAAGGACATCTTGAACCTTGTTAGAGAACTCAATTGTAAAAATTCATCCAGCAGTTGGAATTCTAATCTTTGATCTCTCACCCAATTAACTTTGAAAAAATATTGAAGGCCAACAGGGATCCGTAATGTGTCAGATGCTGAGATGTGCTAGAGGAAAATTGAAATTGCAACTTCCTGAGCCAACGCAAGTAAGCTCCCAAACCTGAGCCAACTCAGACCATATTTGTGAGTAGTCATCACCATTGTAACTAACTAAAGACCTTTCTAACAGCTTTGTGCTAACAAGCAGAATTAAAGCTTAAGCATGCCAAACACATAAGCTTCACCACAGAAATACAAGCTCTTCAATTGTATTAATTTTAGCATGTACTAAATGGGCTGGACTTCCATCTTGGGTTCAGGAAACACAAGTCAGGCCAGTTCTTGAATTTGACAACCCATACCCTTTACCTCCTCCCATGGTCAGCATACTTTTATCCCCTCAAGATATGTGAGGGTAAGGTTCAGGTCTGGCACCTCCAATACTGTGGGACAATAAATATCAACTTCCTCTTGGCTGGCCAGTGGTAACCCTAATGTCAGAGGACTCGTGTACGCTGCTACAACCCAAACCTCTTCCCACTAGGAAAAAGGGACTGTGAGGAACTTGCCCAGTTTGATATGGGAAATGGGGAGGTATTGGGGGCTCTGATGGGCTTAAAAAGTGGACAAATCCCCTGACCCAGATGAATTATATTTCAGGCTGCTGTGGGAGGTGAGGCAGAAAATTGCAGGGGCTCTAAGTCAAATTATAAGCTATATGGAAAAACTAAATAGGCATAGATTTTCTTCAGAGCAGAGAAGACTGAGGGGGAACATGATTGGTGTATATACGATAATGAGGGGTATGGACAAAGTGAGTAGGGATCACCTGTTCCCTTTGGTTGAGGGGTCAATCACAGGGGGTCTTAGTTTTATGGCAAGAGCAGGAGATTCAGAGGGGATTCGATAAAAAATCTTTTTTGCTCAGAGAGTGATGGGAATCGGGAATGCACTGCCAGGCAAGGTTGTGGAGGCCAGAAACCTTAAAAACTTTAAAACATATTTGGATGAGCACTTCAAATATTATAACATTCAAGGATATGGGACAAGTGCAGGAAATGGGGATTAGCATGCCTTTAGTTTATTATCGGTGCAGACTTGATGGGCCGAAGGGCCTTTTCGGCACTCTATGACTAATGGGAAGACTGTGTGGGGCTTGTCTTGAAAGGGAAAATTCAAATTCCCAGTCCAGTTGCCTCTAATTTTCCAATTCCATGACCCTGACTTTCTCAGAATGGGACCCAATCTGTTCAGCTCGGAAGAGATATTACTCTGCTCTCACTGACTTGCATGTTAAGTTTGTACGCAACTGTCACGAACAACTACAGTTTACAGTCAGCCAGATCTGTCATCCTGAAGTTCCAATGGGATTTCACCAACAGGGGTGACAGCTTTCTCGCTGCAGTCAGAGCAGTGAATGAGTTGTTCAGTTGTCGTCACAGCAACAATGACAATGGTCAGTACCTTTTGTTGCAAATAAAGAAGTTAACAGAATTTAACTTTCCATGCTTGATTTTGAACTCATGCATCTGGATCACTGAGCCTCAACCCTTAGATACAGAAGGCTAATTATTTTAAATGACTTCTCTGGCTGTTGGACTTTGGTGCTATTTCTCTCTCCTAAGTCAGAGATTGTTGACTCAAGTTCCACTCTAGACATTTGAATACAGCGACGAGGCTGACATTTCAGTACAATTTTGAAAAAAAGCGTCACACTGCTGTGTTTCAGTTGAAACATTACACTGTTTCCACTCAAATGGAAATGACTTGACTAATATTTATTTCTAAACTTCTATCACAAAATAAATCTGATCAATCAACAACAAATTACGATTACATAGTTCTTAGAGGTTGGAAAAAAGAAAGGTGGTCTTGTTGCAACATATATAATCCTGAGGAGGTTTGACAAGGTGGTTGTTGAAAGTATGTTTCTTCTCATGGGAGGAATTAGAACCAGGGAACACAGATAGGGTCTCCCATTTGAACCATATGAAGTGTCGGTATGGAGGACTATTTTCTCTCGGGGTGGCTGATCTTTGGCACTATCTCTCCCAGATAGCAGTGGGGGCTATGTCACACAATGTCTCAGTCTGAATTAGACAGAGTCTTGACTGACAATGGATTCCATGGGTGCCAAGCATAATAAGTAACGGGGGTTGAGGCCATAATCACATCAACCACAATGCTTTCAAATGGCAGACTAGGTGCAAAAGGATTGAAGGGCCTGCTCCTGCTCCTGCTCCTGCTCCTAATTTCATATGTCAGCATGTCCATATGTTTATCAAGGTAAAGCTCTCCAAAGCACTTCATATGGTTGTTTTACCTAATTGCTGTTCCTGGGAACTTGCTACGTGAAAACTGACTACCACTGCCCCTATGTTACAATGGTAACTATATTTTTTTTAAGTATTTTATCCATTGTGAAATGTTTAATGCTGCCTTCAGAATGTAAAAGCCTCTCTAAAAATGCAATTCCTTAAATATTGCTGCTATCATCTAATTTTGGTTGATGTTACTGGAAAGGCTGTATAACGAGGTGGAATTCCTGGAGGATTGTAGCAACACTCAGTACTCGACCTTTATTGAACAAAAATCATAAGCTCTAAGCTGCCCAACCGAAGGCAGAGAAAGCACTGCCTTTAAGCAAAATTAATCAAGGCCACTACATTTCAAAGAGCAAACAGCCTGCATATCCTCAAACACCACTGTCATCATACATTCAATTTGCAAAGCTTCACTGTGTGTCATTTCTCATTGTTTTAGGTCAGAATGAAAATTATATATGAGTTACTGAGGGAAAGGAGGCACTCATACCAGAAAGCAGGGCAGAGCCATCCAATGCAACATTTTACATTGGGAAGGACACTGGCAGCATAAGGCCTAGTCACTTTGAAAGAATGATTGAATGCAAAGGGACTCGAGCATTAAAAGTTGATGCAGCACACAAAATGGGGTAATTAAAAATAGAAGCTGAGAGTTTCTTTTTTATTCATTCATGGGATGTTGGCATTGCTGGCTGGGCCAGCTCTTCTTGCCTGCTCCTACTTGCCCGTGAGGTGGTGGTGACCTGTCTGCTTGAACCACTGTAGTCCATGTGCTGTAGGTTGATCCACAATGCCACTTGAGAGGGAATTCCAGGATTTTGACTCAGCGACAGTGAAGGAAGTGCATTATATTTTCAAGTCGCGATGGTGAGTAACTTGGTGGGGAACTTGCAGGGGATGGTGTTCCCATGCATCTGTTGCCCTTGTCCTTTTCGATGGAAATGGCCGTGGGTTCGGAAGGTGGTGCCTTAGGATCTTTGGTGAATTTCTATAGTGCATCTTGTAGAAAGTACACACTACTGCTACTGAGCGTCAGTGGTGGAGGGAGTGAATGTTTGTGGATGTGGTGCCAATCAAACAGGCTACTTTATTCTGGATATGTCAAGCTTTTTGAGTGTTGTTGGGAGCTGCATTCATCTGGGGAAGTGAGGAGTATTTCATTACATTCCTAACTTGTGCCTTGTAGATGGTGGACGGGCTTTGGGGAGTCAGGGAGTTAGTTGTTTGCTGCAGTATTCGTAGACTCTGACCTGATCTTGTAGCCATCATATTTATCTGGCATGTCCAGTTGAGTTTCTGGTCAATGCTAACCCCGCCCCCCCACCCCCAGATGTTGATAGTAGTGGATTCAATGATGGTAACATGCTTAGATTTTGCCTTATTGGAGATGTTCATTGGCTGGCATTTGTGTAGTGTGAATGTTACATGCCACTTATCAGCCCAAGCCTGGATATTGTCCAGATCTTGTTTCATTTGAACATGGACTGCTTCAGTATCTGGGGACTCGTGAATGGTGCTGAACATTGTGCAAACATCAGTGAACATCCTCACTCCTGACCTTATGATGGTGGGAAGGTCATTGATGAAGCAGCTGAATATGGTTGAGCCTAGGACACTACCCTGAGGAACTCCTGCAGAGATGTTCTGGAGCTGAGATGACTGACCTCCAATTACCATAACTATCTTGCTGTGTGCTAGGTTTGACTCTAACCAGCAGAGAGTTGCCCCCGATACCCATTGACTTCAGTTTTGCTAATGCTTTTTGATGTCACACTCGGTTGAACGCAGCCTTGATATCAAGGACTGTCACTCTCACCTCGCCTCTGGAATTCAGCTCTTTTGTCCATGTTTGAACCAAGGCTGTAATGAAGTCAGGAGCTGAGTGGCCCTGGCAGAGCCCAAACTGGGTGTCACTGAGCAGGTTATTGCTGAGCTGATGCTGCTTGATAGCACTGTAAATGACACCTTTCATCACTTTACTGATGATCAGGGGTATAGCGATACGAGAGTATTTGGCCGGGTAAGATTTGTCCTGCTTTTTGTGTATGGGGCATACCTGGACAGTTTTCCATATTGTTGGGTAGATGCTAGTGTTGCAATTGTACTGGAACAGCTTGGCTAGGGGAACAGCAAGCTCTGGAACCTAATGCTGGGGACTACTGGAGGAGACTGAGATGGATCATCCACTCTGCACTTCTGGCTGACGATTGCTATGAATGCCTCTGCCTTATATTGAGGATGGAGATATTTGCGGAGCCTCCTACTCCAAAGAATTGTTTAATTATGGAACAGCAAAACTAATAACTTCTATTTCATACAGAATTCTTAATATTAATCAGATACTTCAAAGGAACGTAACATCCCTAATAA
>NW_025967057.1:24065-25278 GCF_021869965.1 Rhincodon typus | reverse complement strand
GTGTAGAAACGGTTCACTCAAACATCCTACCTGCTACACACCAGAGATATCACACTTAGGAGAGGTCGATCAAATGCTCCAAGTGTTGGAAGAGATCGAGTCAGTCTTCCCGTCTGCTCTCACACCAGCGAATTCACATGGTAGAGAAACCATGCATTTGTTCTGAGTGTGCGAAAGGATTCAATCAATCATCCCAGTTGCTGAGACATCTTGGCAGCCACACAGATGATAAATATTTTAGTGGCCTTGACTGTAGTTGTTCATTTTTATCAAATATTATGTACACGTTCTTTGGTGATTGGACAACTGATAACAAGACACTTACAGACACAGAGTGGAGTCAGGAACTACACACCCGTAATGTTGAACTCTGTAAATACATCTGTGCCAAGTAAAGAATGGTTTACTATTTTTCCTTCACTATAAAGCCCTTTTTTTACGAAGGTGATAAATTTCAGAGAAAAATATTTCCATAACTGTTCAAAGAGGCAAAAGATGCATTAGGGGTAGGATGTGGAATGTGGCTAGTTTAGATCTGGTAATGTGTAATGTGGCAGGTTTAATGAATTACATCAAGTTAAAAGATCTCCTAGAGAATAGTGCCCATCAAATAGTGTACTTAAGAGTATGGTGGGTGGGTTGTGGGGGATGGGTATTTCAACTTGAAAAATACCCATTCATCCCGATTCTGTGTCTTCGGTTAATTAAACAAAAGGAAATCCATGCTCATTTATTACCCAACACTGTGAACTCTGACCTTGTGTTATGACCTTTTATATGACCCCTTTTTGAGTGCTATGGAAAATTTTTCAAGTACACTTCATCTCCGGGCTCCCTTTATGCACTCTGCTTTTAATATTAGCAAACAACTCTTGGAAAATTGTCAAGTGCAGATTTCCTTTCAGCAAACGATGTTGACTCAGTTTGACTGCAGTCATGTTTGGTGAATGTTCGGCTATTTCTTCCTTTACATTGTTCCCTAGCATTTTTCAAATGACAGATAAGCAATTGGAGTAGATGGAAGCCATTTGGCCAATCAGGTCAGCTATACCTTTTAACGAGGTCATGGCTGATTTGGTAATCCTCAACACCACTGTTCTGCCTTTTCCACGTGGCCCTTGACTCCCGAAATGACTAAATGTCTGTCTGTCTCAACCTTGAATATACCTCGCCAGGACAGCCTCTGTTTTCAAGAATTCCACAGATTTGCTTC
>NW_025967057.1:23485-23965 GCF_021869965.1 Rhincodon typus | reverse complement strand
TTGACTCCCGAAATGACGAAATGTCTGTCTGTCTCAACCTTGAATATCCCTCGCCAGGACAGCCTCTGTTTTCAAGAATTCCACAGATTTGCTTCTCCCTGAGCGTGAGAACATCCACCTTATCTCTGATTTCAATGGGCAACTCGTTTCCCTGAGATAACGCACCCGGGTTTCAATCAGAGCACAACAAGCCTCCAAAGTTAGATGTGAACTCATCGGCGTCTCCAGCGCCAGTTGTAAGTATTTAAAACATTTTGTTTTTTGACCTCCAGTTAAAGCAACTGCCCTGATTTGCACGTTATATTTGCCAAACAGGAACCTGCTCCAAACGTACTTCATTGGCAGTGATTTAGGTGGTGGTGAAAGGCGCGATAAAAATACGAGGACACAATTCTTTCTCGATCCATTGGCCTGATAATTAATCTCTTCGCTCATGGAAATGGATCCTTTCCATCCACTCTATCTCTCATCAATGTGTTT
>NW_025967057.1:20150-22985 GCF_021869965.1 Rhincodon typus | reverse complement strand
CCAGGGCTATTTACACTGGAGTGTTGGAGGCTGAGGGGTGACCTTATAGAAGTTAATAAAATCATGAGGGGTAGTGATAGGGTCTTTTTCCCAGGGTAGGGGAGTCCAAACTTGAGGTTATAGGTTTAAGGTTTGAGAGTAAAGATTTTAAAGGGACGTAGGGTGTAATGTTTTGACACGCAGGATGGTGTATGTATGGAATGAATTGACACAGGAAATGGTGGAGGCTGGTATAAATACAACATTTAAAAGGCATCTAGATGGACACATGTATAGGAAGGGTTTAGCGGGATATGGGCCAAATGTTGGCAAACAGGACTAGATTAATTTTGGATATCTGTTCGGCATGGACGAGTTGGACCAAAGGTTCTGTTTCTGTGCTGAATATCTCCAGGACTCTATAATTGCTTTAAGTGTAGAAACGGTTCACTCAAACATCCTACCTGCTACACACCAGCGACATCACACTTAGGAGAGGTCGATCAAATTTTCCAAGTGTTGGAAGAGATCTAGTCAGTCTTCCCGTCTGCTCTCACACCAGCGAATTCACATGGTAGAGAAACCATGCATTTGTTCTGAGTGTGGGAAAGGATTCAATCAATTATCCCACTTGCTGAGACATCTTGGCAGCCACACAGATGATAAATGTTTTAGTGGCCTTGACTGTGGTTGTTCATTTTTATCAAATATTATGTACATATTCTTTGATGACTGGAGAACTGATAACAAGACACTTCCAGACACAGAGTGGAGTCAGGAACTACACTCCTGTAATGTTGAACTCTGTAAATAAATCTGTGCCAAGTAAAGAATGGTTTCCGATTTTTCCTTCACTATAAAGCCCTTTTTTACGAAGGTGATAAATTTCAGAGAAAAATATTTCAAAGAGGCAAAAGATGCATTAGGGGTAGGATGTGGAATGTGGCTAATTTAGATCTGGTAATGTGTAATGTGGCAGGTTTAATGAATTACATCAAGGTAAAAGATCTCCTGGAGAATCGTGCCCATCAAATAGTGTCCTTCAGAGTATGGTGGGTGGGTTGTGAGGCTTGGGTATTTCAACTTGAAAAATACCCATTCATCCCGATTCTGTGTCTTCTGTTAGTTAAACAATAGGAAATCCATGCTCATTTATTACCCAACACCGTGAAATCTGACCTTGTGCTATGACCTTTTATATGACCCCTTTTTGAGTGCTATGGAAAATTCAAGTACACTTCATCTACGGGCTCCCTTTATGAACTCTGCTTTTAATATTAGCAGGCAACTCTTGGAAAATTGTCAAGTGCAGATTTCCTTTCAGCAAACGATGTTGGCTCAGTTTGACTGCGGTCATCTTTGGTGAATGTTCGGCTATTTCTTCCTTTACATTGTTCCCGAGCATTTTTCCAAATGACAGATAAGCAATTGGAGCAGATGGAAGCCATTTGGCCAATCAGGTCAGCTATACCTTTTAACGAGGTCATGGCTGATTTGGTATCCCTCAACACCACTGTTCTGCCATATCCACGTGGCCCTTGACTCCCGAAATGACTAAATGTCTGCCTTGAACATACCTAACTTTGACAGCCTCTGTTTTCAAGAATTCCACAGATTTGCTTCTCTCTGAGCGTGAGAACATCCACCTTATCTCTGATTTAAATGGGCAACTCGTTTCCCTGAGATAACGCACCCGGGTATAAATCAGAGCACAACAAGCCTCCAAAGTTAGATGTGAACTCACCGGCGTCTCCAGCGCCAGTTGTAAGTATTTAAAACATTTTGATTTTTGACCTCTCGTTAAACCAACTGCCCTGATTTGCTCGTTAGATTTGCCAAAGAGGAACCTGCTCCAAACGTACTTCATTGGCTGCGATTTAGGTGGTGGTGAAAGGCGCGATAAAAATACAAGGACATAACTCTTTCTCGATCCATTGGCCTGATAATTAATCTCTCCGCTCATGGAAATGGATCCTTTCCATCCACTCTATCTCCCATCAAACTGTTTACTTCAATTTAATCAAATAACAGCCTACTCCATTCTGATCAAGTACAGGGTGACAGTAAATTTTAGGGTCGTGGTCCAGACATCACAAATCGAATACTCGCCTTTCCCGTTAGAACCATTTCATGAGACATATCAAACGCTAGTGTGTGGCCGAGTAGTTAAGGCGATGGATTTAAAATCCGTTGGAGTTTCCCCGCGCAAGTTCGAATCCTGCTGACTGCGTTTCTGTCAAAACGAACTCATGTTTTCTCAGAGATAGTAGGAACTGCAGATGCTGGAGAATCCGAGACAACAAGGTGCAGGGCTGGATGAACACAGCAGGCCAAGCAGCATCATAGGAGCAGAGAGGCTGACGTTTCGGGCCTAGACCCTTCATCAGAAAAGGGGGAGGGGAAGGGGGTTTTGAAATAAATAGGGAGCAACTGACCCTTGTCATTGGCACAGTTTCTCCCGACGATCAACCGGCCCATCATCGCTCCCACTCAACCTCATAATTACATACAGCCCCAGGAAATCTCCAGTTTTGCTCCAAAGAGAACATTCCCGGTCTTGGGATTCTGTCCACCAAACGGGACTTCCTCATCCTCTGGACATGGTGCAAGAGATTTTGGGAAAATATTGACGGTTGGTGGGGAGAAAATATTAAGGAAGCAAAACAGAAAACCCAGACTCCAGCTTTGTGAATCTTTCGAAACGTTTTGGGAACTGGAATCACAGGAGAATGAAGAGTGAACTTTCCGACTGAGCACAAACAGCCCAGACACCTGCCACTTCTTTCAGAGGCCGGGATGTTGACTCGGATGTTATCGGGACATGAACTGATCTGAGACATTGAAAGAATTCTCGTT
>NW_025967057.1:17498-19650 GCF_021869965.1 Rhincodon typus | reverse complement strand
CCCGACTGCATTAAAACCCGTAATTGTATATTCAAAAGGGAACTGGTCGAGTGAGAACAGCACTTGTTCCTTCCTCAGTGGCCTCAACCCGCCAACTTCACATTTCACAGTCGCAAGCGACAGCCAATTGCATCAGAGAAAATGGCGAGCTCTTGCAGCAGCACTTAAAGCGGGCTCTTAGTGAATTCAAACTTCTAGCGGCCTCGCTTGGAGTGATAATTGTCTTGTATCAGCTGTACTTCTCCGAAATAAAACCTGGGACATTCATTGAGGAGACATGGGATCAGTCTGATCCTACCCTCAGCAGACTCATCCATATCACCAGGAACCAGCTCTCTTACAACCGGGCCCGTCTCCCTTCGACCTTTTCAGTGTCTTGTCTATTTGCGAGTTTTCTCATTGTCCCGGAGCCGAGATGAGATTTGAATTCCTGATGTGCAGGAACGAGAATTCTTTCAGTGTCTCAGATCAGTTCATGTCCCGATAACATCCGAGTCAACGTCCCGGCCTCTTAAAGAAGTGGCAGGTGTCTGGGCTGTTTGTGCTCAGTCGGAAAGTTCACTCTTCGTTCTCCTGTGATTCCAGTTCCCAAGACGTTTCGAAAGATTCACAAAGCTGGAGTCTGGGTTTTCTGTTTTGCTTCCTTCATATTTTCTCCCCACCAACCGTCAATATTTTCCCAAAATCTCTTGCACCATGTCCAGAGGATGAGGAAGTCCCGTTTGGTGGACAGAATCCCAAGACCGGGAATGTTCTCTTTGGAGCAAAACTGGAGATTTCCTGGGGCTGCATGTATTTATGAGGTTGAGTGGGAGTGAGGATGGGCCGGTTGATTGTCGGGAGAAACTGTGCCATTGACAAGGGTCAGTTGCCAGAGGACTGGGATTGAAGATATTTCATGAAAAACAGCAGTTGTGCAGAATAAACACACAGAATACTGCAGAAACTCAACAGGTCCAGCTGTATCGGTGGAAAGAGAAACAGAGCAAAGGTTTTGAATACGGCGAGATTCTTGTTCAGAACGCGTCTTCCCTGAATGTCAGCGAACTGCCAGACCTGAGAAAACATGAGTTCGTTTCGACCGAAACGCAGTCGGTAGGATTCGAACCTGCGCAGGGAAACTCCAACGGATTTCAAATCCATCGCCTTAACTACTCGGCCACACACTAGCGTTTAATACAAACTCATGAAATGGTTCTAACAGGAAAGGCGAGTATTCGATTTGTGATGTCTGGACCACGACCCTAAAATTTACTGTCACCCTGTACTTGATCAGAATGGAGTAGGCTGTTATTTGATTAAATTGAAGTAAACAGTTTGATGGGAGATAGAGTGGATGGAAAGGATCCATTTCCATGAGCGGAGAGATTAATTATCAGGCCAATGGATCGAGAAAGAGTTCTGTCCTTGTATTTTTATCGCGCCTTTCACCACCACCGAAATCGCAGCCAATGAAGTACGTTTGGAGCAGGTTCCTTTTTGGCAAATCTGACGTGCAACTCAGGGCAGTTGGTTTAACGAGAGGTCAAAAATCAAAATGTTTTGAATACTTACAACCGGCGCTGGAGACGCTGGTGAGCTCACATCTGACTTTGGAGGCTTGTTGTGCTCTGATTTATACCCGGGTGCGTTATCTCAGGGAAACGAGTTGCCCATTTAACTCAGAGATAAGATGGATGTTCTCACGCTCAGGGAGAAGCAAATCTGTGGAATTCTTGAAAACAGAGGCTTTCACGGCGGGGTATATTCAAGGCTGAGACAGACAGACATTTCGTCATTTCGGGAGTCAAGAGCCACGTGGATAAGGCAGAACAGTGGTGTTGAGGATTACCAAATCAGCCATGACCTCATTAAAAGGTATAGCTGACCTGATTGGCCAAACGGCTTCCGTCTGCTCCTATTGCTTACCTGTCATTTGGAAAATGCGAGGGAACAATGTAAAGGAAGAAATAGCAGAACATTCACCAAAGATGACCGCAGTCAAACTGAGCCAACGTCGTTTGCTGAAAGGAAATCCGCACTTGACAATTTTCCAAGAGTTGTTTGCGAATATTAAAAGCAGAGTTCATAAAGGGATCCCGTAGATGAAGTGTACTTGAATTTTCCATAGCACTCAAAAAGGGGTCATATAAAAGGTCATAGCACAAGGTCA
>NW_025967057.1:15854-16998 GCF_021869965.1 Rhincodon typus | reverse complement strand
CAAAAATCAAAATGTTTTGAATACTTACAACCGGCGCTGGAGACGCTGGTGAGCTCACATCTGACTTTGGAGGCTTGTTGTGCTCTGATTTATACCCGGGTGCGTTATCTCAGGGAAACGAGTTGCCCATTTAACTCAGAGATAAGGTGGATGTTCTCACGCTCAGGGAGAAGCAAATCTGTGGAATTCTTGAAAACAGAGGCTGTCCTGGCTCGGTATATTCAAGGCTGAGACAGACAGACATTTCGTCATTTCGGGAGTCAAGGGCCACGTGGAAAAGGCAGAACAGTGGTGTTGAGGGATACCAAATCAGCCACGACCTCATTGAAAGGTATAGCTGACCTGATTGGCCAAACGGCTTCCGTCTGCTCCTATTGCTTACCTGTCATTTGGAAAATGCGAGGGAACAATGTAAAGGAAGAAATAGCAGAACATTCACCAAAGATGACCGCAGTCAAACTGAGCCAACGTCGTTTGCTGAAAGGAAATCTGCACTTGACAATTTTCCAAGAGTTGTTTGCGAATATTAAAAGCAGAGTTCATAAAGGGAGCCCGTAGATGAAGTGTACTTGAATTTCCCATAGCACTCAAAAAGGGGTCATATAAAAGGTCATAGCACAAGGTAAGAGTTCACGGTGTTGGGTAATAAATGAGCATGGATTTCCTATTGTTTAACTAACAGAAGACACAGAATCGGGATGAATGGGTATTTTTCAAGTTGAAATACCCATCCCTCACAACCCACCCACCATACTCTTAAGGAGACTATTTGATGGGCACTATTCTCTAGGAGATCTTTTAACTTGATGTAATTAATTAAACCTGCCACATTACACATTACCAGATCTAAACTAGCCACATTCCACATCGTACCCCGAATGCATCTTTTGCCTCTTTGAACAGTTATGGAAATATTTTACTCTGAAATTTATCACCTTCGTAAAAAAGGGCTTTATAGTGAAGGAAAAATGGGAAACCATTCTTTACTTGGCACAGATTTATTTACAGAGTTCAACATTACAGGAGTGTAGTTCCTGACTCCACTCTGTGTCTGGAAGTGTCTTGTTATCAGTTCTCCAGTCATCAAAGAATATGTGCATAATATTTGATAAAAATGAACAACCACAGTCAAGGCCACTAAAAC
>NW_025967057.1:12669-15354 GCF_021869965.1 Rhincodon typus | reverse complement strand
GTTTTAGTGGCCTTGACTGTGGTTGTTCATTTTTATCAAATATTATGTACATATTCTTTGATGACTGGAGAACTGATAACAAGACACTTCCAGACACAGAGTGGAGTCAGGAACTACACTCCTGTAATGTTGAACTCTGTAAATAAATCTGTGCCAAGTAAAGAATGGTTTCCCATTTTTCCTTCACTATAAAGCCCTTTTTTACGAAGGTGATAAATTTCAGAGAAAAATATTTCCATAACTGTTCAAAGAGGCAAAAGATGCATTCGGGGTAGGATGTGGAATGTGGCTAGTTTAGATCTGGTAATGTGTAATGTGGCAGGTTTAATTAATTACATCAAGTTAAAAGATCTCCTAGAGAATAGTGCCCATCAAATAGTCTCCTTAAGAGTATGGTGGGTGGGTTGTGAGGGATGGGTATTTCAACTTGAAAAATACCCATTCATCCCGATTTGTGTCTTCTGTTAGTTAAACAGTAGGAAATCCATGCTCATTTATTACCCAACACCGTGAACTCTTACCTTGTGCTATGACCTTTTATATGACCCCTTTTTGAGTGCTATGGAAAATTCAAGTACACTTCATCTACGGGCTCCCTTTATGAACTCTGCTTTTAATATTCGCAAACAACTCTTGGAAAATTGTCAAGTGCAGATTTCCTTTCAGCAAACGACGTTGGCTCAGTTTGACTGCGGTCATCTTTGGTGAATGTTCTGCTATTTCTTCCTTTACATTGTTCCCTCGCATTTTCCAAATGACAGGTAAGCAATAGGAGCAGACGGAAGCCGTTTGGCCAATCAGGTCAGCTATACCTTTTAATGAGGTCATGGCTGATTTGGTAATCCTCAACACCACTGTTCTGCCTTTTCCACGTGGCCCTTGACTCCCGAAATGACGAAATGTCTGTCTGTCTCAGCCTTGAATATACCTCGCCGTGAAAGCCTCTGTTTTCAAGAATTCCACAGATTTGCTTCTCCCTGAGCGTGAGAACATCCACCTTATCTCTGAGTTAAATGGGCAACTCGTTTCCCTGAGATAACGCACCCGGGTATAAATCAGAGCACAACAAGCCTCCAAAGTCAGATGTGAGCTCACCAGCGTCTCCAGCGCCGGTTGTAAGTATTCAAAACATTTTGATTTTTGACCTCTCGTTAAACCAACTGCCCTGAGTTGCACGTCAGATTTGCCAAAAAGGAACCTGCTCCAAACGTACTTCATTGGCTGCGATTTCGGTGGTGGTGAAAGGCGCGATAAAAATACAAGGACAGAACTCTTTCTCGATCCATTGGCCTGATAATTAATCTCTCCGCTCATGGAAATGGATCCTTTCCATCCACTCTATCTCCCATCAAACTGTTTACTTCAATTTAATCAAATAACAGCCTACTCCATTCTGATCAAGTACAGGGTGACAGTAAATTTTAGGGTCGTGGTCCAGACATCACAAATCGAATACTCGCCTTTCCTGTTAGAACCATTTCATGAGCTATATTAAACGCTAGTGTGTGGCCGAGTAGTTAAGGCGATGGATTTAAAATCCGTTGGAGTTTCCCTGCGCTGGTTCGAATCCTACCGACTGCGTTTCGGTCGAAACGAACTCATGTTTTCTCAGGTCTGGCAGTTCGCTGACATTCAGGGAAGACGCGTTCTGAACAAGAATCTCGCCGTATTCAAAACCTTTGCTCTGTTTCTCTTTCCACTGATACAGCTGGACCTGTTGAGTTTCTGCAGTATTCTGTGTGTTTATTCTGCATAACTGCTGCTTTTCATGAAATATCTTCAATCCCAGTCCTCTGGCAACTGACCCTTGTCATTGGCACAGTTTCTCCCGACAATCAACCGGCCCATCCTCACTCCCACTCAACCTCATAAATACATGCAGCCCCAGGAAATCTCCAGTTTTGCTCCAAAGAGAACATTCCCGGTCTTGGGATTCTGTCCACCAAACGGGACTTCCTCATCCTCTGGACATGGTGCAAGAGATTTTGGGAAAATATTGACGGTTGGTGGGGAGAAAATATTAAGGAAGCAAAACAGAAAACCCAGACTCCAGCTTTGTGAATCTTTCGAAACGTTTTGGGAACTGGAATCACAGGAGAACGAAGAGTGAACTTTCCGACTGAGCACAAACAGCCCAGACACCTGCCACTTCTTTAAGAGGCCGGGACGTTGACTCGGATGTTATCGGGACATGAACTGATCTGAGACACTGAAAGAATTCTCGTTCCTGCACATCAGGAATTCAAATCTCATCTCGGCTCCGGGACAATGAGAAAACTCGGAAATAGACAAGACACTGAAAAGGTCGAAGGGAGACGGGCCCGGTTGTAAGAGAGCTGGTTCCTGGTGATATGGATGAGTCTGCTGAGGGTAGGATCAGACTGATCCCATGTCTCCTCAATGAATGTCCCAGGTTTTATTTCGGAGAAGTACAGCTGATACAAGACAATTATCACTCCAAGCGAGGCCGCTGGAAGTTTGAATTCACTAAGAGCCCGCTTTAAGTGCTGCTGCAAGAGCTCGCCATTTTCTCTGATGCAATTGGCTGTCGCTTGCGACTGTGAAATGTGAAGTTGGCGGGTTGAGGCCACTGAGGAAGGAACAAGTGCTGTTCTCACTCTACCAGTTCCCTTTTGAATATACAATTACGGGTTTTAATGCAGTCGGGAAAATATTCCCCAAACG
>NW_025967057.1:11280-12169 GCF_021869965.1 Rhincodon typus | reverse complement strand
GCCATTTTCTCTGATGCAATTGGCTGTCGCTTGCGACTGTGAAATGTGAAGTTGGCGGGTTGAGGCCACTGAGGAAGGAACAAGTGCTGTTCTCACTCTGCCAGTTCCCTTTTGAATATACAATTACGGGTTTTAATGCAGTCGGGAAAATATTCCCCAAATGTAAATCTTGTCCGGTGAGTGACCTCAAAGGTATTTCGATGTTGCTTTAATAGCTACCATAAAGAGCTGGGATTGCTTGGAATCTGAAACAAAAACAGAAACTGCACTACAGAAAGGAGAAAACAGAGTCCTGAAGAAGTTTTGAAACGTTGACTCAAATTCTCTGCCCACAGATGCTCCCGGATCTGCTGAGATTTTTCCTGCAATTTATATTTTCGCTTGTAAATTAACGTTTATTTTATCTATTTGGATGAAACAACGAGAGTCACCATGTACCAAATTTAACACTTCAGAAATCTGCAAAGTGATTGGATTCAAACAAACCCAGCAATAATTCATCCATCCACAGAGCGACTGGGCACGGAAAGCGACCTGAAAAGATAAACGGCATAGTTTTGCTCCCAGTAGTCATGGCCGAGTGGTTAAGGCGATGGACTTGAAATCCATTGGGGTATTACTGCGCAGGTTCGAATCCTGCTGACTACGGGTGAAAACTGAGAACAAATGCAAAGGCTGGTTGCGGTAGGAG
Organism: Rhincodon typus; assembly: GCF_021869965.1. Taxonomy (NCBI): domain Eukaryota; kingdom Metazoa; phylum Chordata; class Chondrichthyes; order Orectolobiformes; family Rhincodontidae; genus Rhincodon; species Rhincodon typus. Next base: position 11,478 of record NW_025967057.1, on the reverse strand, counting down.
TCAAAGCAGGAAAAGCTGAACTTTTCACTTAGATTGCCAATGGTGGGAAAAGGCAACTCACTGCCTGTCATGGTAGAACAAGCACAAACCTTCATAAAAGTTAACGTGTTTTAGGATATACACTCGCAGGGGCAACCATGGTGAGTCTGTGAGCATGTGCTGGAACTCCAAACTAAACTTTCTCGTGGCGTTGAAAGC
>NW_025967057.1:10057-10780 GCF_021869965.1 Rhincodon typus | reverse complement strand
TGCTGAGACTGGGTTTTTGTTTTTTTTTTTCATTCCCAGCAACTGCAGTGATTCGGTCGGTGGGTTTGGTAAATTGACACCTGCCCATGAGCAGTTTGTGGACTATTTCAGCTGCCCCTCCCCTTTGCTGTTCTCGGTGAGACCTTGAAAGTGTTTTCCTTGCTGCAGATCAAGCATTCAAAGGTCATTTCGCTTTCAACGCCACGAGAAAGTTTAGTTTGGAGTTCCAGCACATGCTCACAGACTCACCGACTCACCATGGTTGCCCCTGCGAGTGTACATCCTAAAACACGTTAACTTTTATGAAGGTTTGTGCTTGTTCTGCCATGACAGGCAGTGAGTTGCCTTTTCCCACCATTGGCAATCTAAGTGAAAAATTTAGTTTTTCCTGCTTTGGCTCCTACCGCAACCAGCCTTTGCATTTGTTCTCAGTTTTCACCCGTAGTCAGCAGGATTCGAACCTACGCAGGAATACCCCAATGGATTTCAAGTCCATCACCTTAACCACTCGGCCATGACTACTTGGAGAAAAACTATGCCGTTTATCTTTTCAGGTCGCTTTCCGTGCCCAGTCGCGCTGTGGATGGATGAATTATTGCTGGGTTTGTTTGAATCCAATCACTTTGCAGATTTCTAAAGTGTTAAATTTGGTACATGGTGACTCTAGTTGTTTCACCCAAATAGATAAAATAAACGTTAATTTACAAGCGAAAATATAAATTG
>NW_025967057.1:5898-9557 GCF_021869965.1 Rhincodon typus | reverse complement strand
CTCAGTTTATTGCAATCCTCTTTACTTAAGTTAAAAACAGATGTTTCCAACCCCAGATTCTCACTCCTGAACTGAATATTAAATTCTATCATGTTATGATCACTACTCCTGAGAAGATCTTTTACTCAGGTGTTAATTATTAAACCTTCCTCATTACCCATTACCAGATTCAAGGTAGCCTGCTCTCTGACTGCATGATACAATGCTCTTGGAAACTATCGCTGATACACTCTATGAATTTGTTGCCATGGCTACCCTTTCCAAGTTGATTAACCCAATCAACATGAAGATTAAAATCACCCAAGATAATTGTTCTATTCTTTTTACATGTTAGCCTTTAAACTTTGTATCTTGGGGTTAAGTAAATAATTCTTTTCATTCTTTCAAGAAAATCTTGCACTTAACTTATTACTTCAGATGAACTGGTCGACTATTTTTTAATTGGCCAGATCCATAGTTTTGTACTAAAAACATAAATTTTTGTTCTGGCTACTTGAGGAGTTTGAAACAAGTGGAGCTGAGTCACCACTCCTCACCTGGTCCTAACACTCTTTTGAGTATCCTCTTAAAATAACCTCTCAGCTTCCACTTTCTAGTATACAAATTAATATTTAATGCCTCAGATATTTAATGAACCAGGGTGATTATTCCTTTTGGAATTTTGTGAAATATCATCAGGAACAGAGAAAAGTTGTGTTCTGGAGGTTCAGGAAATGAAATGGCTAACAGAGGAAGACCACTAGACGTTCTGTTTACTGTCGATATAGTTGGTAAACAGTTTAAAGATCCAAATACTGTTGAAACTCAGCAGATCTCACAGTATATGTGGAGAGAGAGAAATAGAGTGAACACTTTGAATCTGGTGTGATTCGTCTTTAAATTGAAAGGGGCTAGAAAGCAGTGGGTGTTATGCCATTGGTAGTGGGAGAGAAGGAACAAGTGGAACAGATGGTGAGAGTGCCAAAAGCAACAGACAGAGGGAGTGCTAATGGTGGGAGAGATGGAGATGTAAAATAGGCTGTATAGTAAAATTTATGGCTGTTCATGCAAAAAATGTGGAATCTTGGGCCTTTATTCTCTTTATAAATACCTGCATCTTACATGTAGCTTACTTTAAAAAAAATAAATTGCCCCTGAACAAATTGGTAGTCTATTCTGGGATCATAAGCTGCAGACAGAGAGAAAAGAAAATTATTATTTCTGGAATAATAATGCATCCAACCACCTTGTGAGTAAATTTTGGCTTTGAGATTTGCTGAGTTTTTCATAGCCCCCAGCAGTACCGTCTGCAGAATAAGCTGAGAGACAGGCAGCACACCACTGGATTACCAATCATTCAAAAACTTTCCTGAAGGCTTTGTGGGTAAATGCACCACGATATTGTTTCATTGAGTCATTCAGAAAAGGAGGAACTGATGTGGTTGTTGACTTGCTTGCTGAGCTGGTACGTTTGTTCGCAAACGTTTCGTCACCCTGCAAGGTAACATCATCAGTGCACCTCCAGTGAAGTGTCGGTGTTCTGTCCTGCTTGTTATTTATGTGTCTCGGTTTATTGGAGTGGGTGGCATCACTTCTGGATTTGTTTCTTCATTGTTGATCTATGGGGTCCAACTTTGCATGTTTGTTAATGGAGTTCTGGTTTGAGTGCCAGACCTCCAGGAAATCTCGTGAGTATCTTTGTTTGGCTTGTCCTAGGATAGCTACGTTGTCCCAGTCGAATTGGTGTCCTCTTTGTCCATGTGTATTGAAATGAGTGAGAGTTGGTCATGTCTCTTAGTAGCTAGTTGGTGTTCATGAACCCTGATGGCTAGTTTCCTTCCGGTTTGCCCTATGCAATGTTTTTGGCAGTCTTTGCATGTATCTTGTAAATAACCTTGGTTCTGTTAGTTGTGGTTGTCGGATCCTTTATTCTCGTCAGTAGCTGTCGTAGCGTAGCTGTCAGTTTGTGGGCTACCATGAGTCCTAGGGAGCGGAGTAATCTGGTGGTCATTTCAGATATGTCCTTAACGTATGGAAGGGTGACTAGTGTCTCTGGACGTGTCGTGTCTTCCTGTTGTGTTCTGTTGTGTAGGTATTGACGGAGCACGTTTTTCGGGTAACTGTTGTTTCTAAAGACACTGTAAAGGTATTCTTCCTCGGCTTTGCATAGCTCCAGGGTGCTGCAGTGTGTTGCAGCTTGCATGAACAGTGTTTTGATGCAGTTCCGTTTGTGGGTATTGGGATGCCATTCACCCCAGCAAACCAATAAACAGCAAGTGGGTCAGAACACCGACACTTCACTCGAGGCGCACTGGTAGCTTGAAACACAAACATTTATTTACAACATTTATTTACAACACCTTTCATGACAACTCAAAGTGCTTTATCATGAATGAAGCATATTTGTTGCATAGTTGTAGTAAGAAAATAACGAACACAATAAACATTTTGTGTGCGGCAAGCTCCCACTAACAGCAACAAGATAGTGACCAGAGAACTTGCTTATTTGATGTTGATTGAAGGATTAACGTTGGCCAGGATATTAAGGAGCCTTTACCGACCTTTAAGTAGTGGCATGGGATCTTTTAAACCCATCTCAATCGAGGCTTTGGTCTAACATTTCATTTTATAAACTGGAATTCTGTCAGTGTAGCACTACCTCAGTACTGCACTGAAGCATCAGACCAGATGATGTGCTCAATCTCAACAGTAGGACTTTAGCCACAATCTTTTGATTCAAATTAACTGAACAGTTAACTGCAAAGGTAAAAAAAAAACATAGTTGGAGTTGTGTACAGGCCACCAAACAGTAGTCAGGAGCTGGGGTGCAAGATACACCAGGAGATAGAAAAGGTGTGTATGAAAGGCAAAGTCCCAGTGATCTTGGGGGATTTCAATATGCAGGTGGACTGGGAAAATCATGTTGGTTGAGGATTGCAAGAAAAGGAGTTTGTGGAATGTCTGCGAGATGGCTTTTTGGAGCAGCTCATGGTGGGGCCCACAAGGGAACAGGCAATACTAGATTTAGTGTTGTGCAATGAGGTAGACTTGATAAAGGAACTTAAGGTAAAGGAACCGTTAGGAGGTAGTGATCATAAGATGATAGAATTTACTCTGCAATCTGAGAGGGAGAAGATAGAATCAGAGGTAATGGTATTACAGCTGAATAAAGGCGACTACACAGGTATGAGGGAGGAGCTGGACAGAATCAACTGCAAGAGGAGCCTAGCAGGAAAGACATTGGAACAGCAATGGCAGGAGTTTCTGGGAGTAATTCAGGAGACACAGCAAAAATTCATCCCTAGGGAAAAGAAGCATGGTACAGGGAGGATGAGACAACCATGGCCGACTAAAGAAGTCAGGGATAGCATAAAAGCAAAAGAGAAAGCATGTAATGCGGCGAAGGGCAGTGGGAAACGAATGGACTGGGAAGCATACAAAGACCAACATAGGGCAACAAAAAAAGAAATAAGGGGGGAGAAGATTAAATATGAGGGTAAGCTAGCCAGTAATATAAATGAAGACTGTAAGAGTTTCTTTAAATATATAAAGGGGAAAATGGAGGCAAAAGTGGACATTAGACCAGTGTTAAATGACGCTGGAGAGATAGTAGTGGGGAACAAGGAAATTGGCCTAGGAACTGAATAATTACTTCGCATCAGTCTTCACGGTGGAAGACA
>NW_025967057.1:4722-5398 GCF_021869965.1 Rhincodon typus | reverse complement strand
CTAGGAACTGAATAATTACTTCGCATCAGTCTTCACGGTGGAAGACACGAGTAATCTCCCAAAAATTCAAGAGAGTCAGGGGGCAGAGCTGAGTATGGTGGCCGTCACCAAGGAAAAGGTGCTCGTAAAACTGATTGGACTGAAGGCGGATAAATCACCTGGACCAGATGGACGACACCCCAGAGTTCTAAAGTAGAAAGCTGAAGAGATAGTAGAAGCGTTAGTGGTGATCTTTCAGGAATTGCTAGACTCAGGTATGGTCCCAGACGACTGGAAAATCGCTAACGTGACACCGCTGTTTAAAAAGGGAGTAAGGCAAAATACGGGAAATTATAGGGCGATTAGCCTAACCTCGGTCGTGGGTAAGATTTTGGAGTCCATTGTAAAGGATGAGATTTCTGAATATTTGGAAGTGTCTGGTAAAATAGGGCAAAGTCAGCATGGTTTCATCAAGGGGAGGTCATGCCTGACAAATCTGCTAGAATTCTTTGAGGAAGTAATGAGCAGGGCAGACCAAGGAGAGCCAATGGATGTTATCTACCTGGACTTCAAGAAGGCATTTGACAAGGTGTCGCACAGGAGGCTGTTGAGTAAGATAAGGGCGCACGGTGTTAGAGGCAAGGTGCTAACATGGATAGAAGATTGGCTGTCTGGCAGAAAGCAGAGTGTGGGGATA
>NW_025967057.1:0-4222 GCF_021869965.1 Rhincodon typus | reverse complement strand
TTCCGTGCTGACAGTGACCTTTGTCCTGCCAGCTCAGCCCTGTTCTATTTAAAGTTGTGTTTCCTCTGTGGACTATCTCAAACACACTTCACACATTCTGATCTCCTGATGCTCTTGCTGAGGGGAGCAGAGAGGGTGACGTGGGTGAGGGCACAGGGGAAGCGAGCATTGGACTCCCAGTCAGAGCCAGAGAAGTCAGCAGGCTGCTGACACTGTAGGTGCTGTCTGAAGCTCACAGGTAGTTGTTGGTTCGAACCCTGTCCGAAATGACTGCACTGTCCTTCTTCCACTGCCCCTCCAGCTCATCGGGATAGAAGTGATTGGCAAGGCACACCAGGGTGGCAGTGCCCTTGGTCTGGACCTGCTCCAGGCAGGAGGGCAGCAGGGTGAGCTTGGGCTGAGACCTCTCACGGCCTGAAAGACAAGAGAAGCAATTTTAATCTCTGCCATTCAAAGGGATTTCAACTCTCCAAACATTAACGGACAAAACAATCCCTTTGTAGCTCATACCGAACAAAACCGACAAAAGAGCAAATATTGTTTAAATTGCTTCTTGGAATGTGAGTGTCAGTGGCTGGGCCAACATTTACTGCCCAACCCTATTGCCCCTGAAAAGGTGATGGTGAAGCTGCAGAAAGAGAAAGCAGTTGTGGACCATCACTTAGTGAATGAATTTGGGCAGCTGGAAGTGCTATCAATGGGGGAGCATTTTAGTGACAGTAATCAGAACTCAGTGAGATTGAGAATAGGGATGAAAATGGGGAACCATGGAGCAAGTGTCAAAGTTTTCTTTTGGGAATGAACCATTTTACTAAACTGTGCAATGATTTGGTAAAAAAGGGGACTGGAACCAGCGACTCGATGGGAATGGTGTTGGAGAAATACGGAGACTCTGACCATCGTTTTCTGATTCATTCTGTCTCCAGGTGAGTTGTCTGACTGGGAAATAATGTGTTTTTTTTTATTCATTCACAGGCGACAGCGTCGCTGGCTGGGCCAGCATTTATTGCCCATCCCTAATTGCCCAGAGGGCAGTTGAGAGTCAACCACATTGCTGTGGGTCTGGAGTCACATGTAGACCAGACCAGGTAAGGATGGAACTTTCCTTCCATAAAGGATAGTAGTGAGCCAGATGGGTTTTTGTCCTGACAAGTGACAATGGATTCATGGTCATCATTAGATTCTTAATTCCAGATATTTATTGAATTCAAATTCCACCATCTGCCGTGGCAGGGTTTGAACCCGGGGGCCCAGAATGTTACCTGGGTCTTTGGATTAACAGTCCAGCGATAATACCACTAGCCTATCACCTCTCCTCGTGACAGGACAGATGAATATTTACCATTTTTGGTTGAGAGTGAAAGCAAGGAGTTTGTTTTTTCTGGAACTGTATCAAACTCCAGTTAGAGCGCAGAGAGAGAACTGTGTACAGCTCTGGTCACCACATTACAGGAAGGGTGTCATCCCACTGGAGAGAGTACAATGGAGATTTATGAGGATTTTGTGAGATTTTTTAGATTTTTTAGACTGGGATCAACACCCTTCAGGAAAGAGTCACATTGCATGTCTGTGTAGAAGGTTCTAGATTTCATTTCAAACCTTGCTGTCCAACAATGGGCTGAGGGCAAGGGTGAGGCTGCAGTGAGTGTCAGTGTCCCAGGGTCAGACAGGGTCACTGCTCCTAATGACCCCATGACCCCTGGGGGGGTGAGACTGCGCTGACACTGGGCGATGGTCAGGATCAGGAGACTTCAACCTCAAAGAAAAACTCGCATTTGTGTAGCACCTTTCTCCACCTCAGGATGTCACAACGTCTATTTCCAGCTGACAGCACACAGCAAGATCCCAGAGAGCAGACTGATAATGAGCAGAGAATCAGATTTTTTGTGATGTTGATTGGGGATAAATATTGACCAGGACACCAGGTAGTGCTGCCCTGCTCTCTGTCTAACAGTGCCGTGGAATGGCATCTTTCACATCTGAAAGGCTCCCAGTCATCAAAAGGAAAGAAAGATTTGTATTTCTATGAGCCTTTCACACTTCAGTCTCTCCCAAAGACATTTACAGACAGTGAGGGACTTGGTTGAAGCCCAGTCACTGTCGTAATGTGGGAAATGTGGCAGATAACGGGTCAACTATAAGAAGGAGGGCAGTCATAGACCCATCGATTTATAGAGCTGTACAGCACGGAAACAGACCCTTTGGTCCAAGTCATCGATGCTGACCAGACATTCTAAATTAATCTAGTCCCATTTGTCAGCATTTGAGCCATATTCCTCTAAACCCTTCCTATTCATATCCCCATCCAGATGCCTTTTAAATGTGGTAATTGTACAAACCTCCACCACTTCCTCTGGCAGCTCATTCCATACACGCACCACCTTCTGTGTGAAAATATTTCCCTTTAGGTCCCTTTTAAAATTTCCCCTCTCACCTTAAACCTATACCCTCTAGTTTTGGACTCCCCCACCCCGGGGAGAAGACCTGGGCTCTTCACCCCATCCATGCCACACTCATGATTTCATTAACCTCTCTAAGCTCACCCCTCAATCTCTGACGCTCCAGGGAAAACAGCCCCAACATATTCAGCCTCTCCCTATAGCTCAAACCTTCTAACGCTGGCAACATCCCTGTAAATCTTTTCTGAACCCTTTCAAGTTTCAAAATATCCTTCATATAGCAGGGAGACCAGAATTGTATACAGTATTGCAATAGTGGCCTAACCCAGTCCTGTATGGCCGCAACATGACGTCCTAACTCCTACACTCAATGCACTGCCCGATAAACGCAAGCGTGCCAAATAATTTCTTCACTATTCTGTCGACCTGGGACTCCACTTTCAAGGAACCATGAACCTGCACTCCAAGGTCTCTTTGTTCAGAACGCTTCCCAGGACCTGAACATTAAGTGTATAAATCCTGCCCTGTTTTGCCTTTCCAAAATGCATCACCTCACATTTATCTAAATTTAGCTCCATCTGCCCTTCCTCAGCCCATTGGCCCATCTGATCAAGGTCCTGCTGTACTCTGAGGTAACCTCCTTCACTGTCCAATACATCACCAGTTTTGGTGTCATCTGCAAACTTACTAACCTTACCTCCTATGTTCACATCCAAATCATTTCTACAAATGATGAAAAGCAATGGACCCAGCACCGATCCTTGTGGTACACTGCTGGTCACAGACCTCCAGTCTGAAAAGCAACTCTCCACCACCACCCTCTGTCTGCTACACTCAAGCCAGTCCTGTATCCACCTAGCCAGTTCACCCTGTAACCCATGTGATCTAACCTCGCTAACCAGTCGACCAGAAGGAACCCTGTCGAACACCTTACTGAAGTCCAGATAGATCACATTCACTGCTCTGCCCTCCTTAATCCTTTTCATTGCTTCTTCAAAAAACTCAATCAAGTTAGTGAGATATGATTTCCCACGTACAAAGCCATGTTGACTATTTCTAATCAGTCCTTTCCTTTCCAAATACATGTAAATCCTGTCCTTCAGGATCCCCTCCAACAATTTGCCCACCACCGATGTCAGGCTCACTGGTCTATAGTTCCCTGGCTTTTCCTTACCACCTTTCCTAAATAGTCACACCACATTAGACAACCTCTGGCACCTCACCCGTGGCTATCGACGATACAAATATCTCAGCGAGGGGCCCAGCAATCACTTTCCTTGCTTCCCACAGAGTTCTGGGGTACACCTGATCAGGTCCTATCAACACAGGACTGAGGGTATTGTACTAAAATCCTCACAGTATATGAAACAAGGTAAATGAGCTTGTTGTGCAGACTGAAATTGGCAGGTACGATGTTGTAGGTATCACAGCGATGTGGCTGGAAGGGGATCAGGGCTGGGAACTAATTTTTTTTTAATGCATTCATGGGATGAGGGTGTTGCTGGCCATGCCAGCAATTTTTGTCTGTCCCACAGGGCACTTCAGAGTCAGTCACATTACTGTGGGTCTGGAGTCACATGCAGGCCAGACCAAATAAGGTCAGCAGATTTACTTCCCGAAAGGATGTTTGTGATCCAGAAGGGTTTTTCCAACAATCGACAATGGATTCATGCTCATCAGTACATTTGTATTTCCAGATCTTTATAATTGTTTATTGAATTCAAATTCTGCCATCTGCTGTAGCAGGATTCAAACCTGGGTTCAATTGAAACGATTGAAGGGAATGAGACTGTTATTTGAAAAGGAACAATGTGCAGGGTGAC
>NW_025967056.1:21195-25296 GCF_021869965.1 Rhincodon typus | reverse complement strand
GCTGTGGGGTGTCATAACGGGACTGCATTGCGGGGCATTGTAAAGGGACTGCGCTGTGGGGTGTTGTAACGGGACTGTGCTGTGGGGTGTGGTAACGGGACTGCGTTGCGGGGTGCTGTAATGGGGTTGCGCTGCGGGGTGTTGTAACGGGACTGTGCTGTGGGGTGTTGTAGACAGAAGTGGGGATGTTCACAGATGATTGAACAATGTTCAGCACCATTCGTGACTCCTCAGATACTGAAGAAGTCCATGTTCAAATGCAACAAGATCTGGACAATATCCAGGTTTGGGCTGACAAGTGGCAAATAACATTTGTGCCAAACAAGTACCAGGCTATGACCATCACCAATAAGAGACAATCTAACCACTGTCCCTTGACATTCAATGGTGTTACCATCACTGAATCCCCCACTATCAGCATCCTGGGGGTTACCATTGAACAGAAACGCAACTGGACTCACCACATTAACACAGGGGCTACAAGAGCAGGCCAGAAGCTGGGAATACTGTGGCGAGTAACTCACCTCCTGACTCCCCAAAGCCTGTCCACCATCTACAAGGCACAAGTCCACCACTCTCTGTGTGAGGAACTTACCTCTGACATCTCCCCTATACCTTCCTCCAATCACCTTAAAATTACACCCCCTTGTAACAGTCATTTCCACCCTGGGAAAAAGTCTCTGACTATCCACTCTATCTATGCCTCTCATCATCTTGTACACCTCTATCAAGTCACCTCTCATCCTTCCTCCCTCCAATGAAAAAACCCTAGTTCCCTCAACCTTTCCTCATAAGACCTGCCCTCCAGTCCAGGCGGCATCCTGGTAAATCTCCTCTGCACCCTCTCTAAAGCTTCCAAATCTTTCCTATAATGAGGTGACCAGAACTGAACACAATATTCCAAGTGTGGTCTAACCAGAGTTTTATAGAGCTGCAACATTACCTCGCAGCTCTTAAACTCAATTCCCTTGCCAATGAAAGCCAACACACCATACACCTTCTTTACAACCCTATCAACTTGGGTAGCAACTTTGACGGATCTATGGACGTGGACCCCAAGATCCCTCTGTTGCTCCACACTGCCAAGAATCCTGCCATTAACCCTGTATTCTGCATTCAAATTCGACCTTCCAAAATGAATCACTTCACACTTTTCTGGGTTGAATTCCATCTGCCACTTCTTTGCCCAGCTCTGCAACCTGTCAATGTCCCGTTGCAACCTACAACAGCCCTCCACGCTGTCCACAACTCCACCAACCTTTTTGTCATCGACAAACTTACTAACCCACCCTTCCACTTCCTCATCTAAGTCATTTATAAAGATCACAAAGTGCAGAGGTCCCAGAACAGATCCCTGTGGAACACCACTGGTCACCGAGCTCCAGGCTGAACACTTTCCATCTACCACCACCCTCTGTCTTCTATTGGACAGCCAGTTTTGTATCCAGACAGCCACATTTCCATGAATCCCATGCCTCCTTACTTTCTGAATGAACCTACCATGTGGAACCTTATCAAATGCCTTGCTAAAATCCATATACACCACATCCACTGTTCTACCTTCATCGATGTGTTTTGTCACATCCTCAAAGAATTCAATAAGGCTTGTGAGGCATGACCTGCCCCTCACGAAGCCATGCTGACTATTTCTAATCAAACTGTGCTTTTCCAAATAATCATAAATACTATCTCTCAGAATCCTCTCCAATAATTTGCCCACCGCAGGCTAGTCACAAAGGTTAGGTCACTTGGGCAAGAATTACACACACAGTTTCTGGAAAATCTTCATAAATTATCCTCAAAGTAAAATTCCACAACCAGACTGACCAGTGGTCACTCCCTCACTCCAGCCCTCACTGACCAATGGTCACTCCCTCACTCCAGCCCTCACTGACCAATGGTCACTCCCTCACTCACGCCAGCCCTCACTGACCAATGGTCACTCCCTCTCAGGTGTTGTACAGCTCGGCATTACTATCTCGGATTTTAGTGTCCTTGCCTATTAAGGGCACAGAGCAGGAAGGTTAAATGTATACAAGACACTTGTTAGACCTCAGCTTGGATATTGTGTTTTATTTATTCATTCACGGGATATGGGCATCATTTTCTAGTTCAACATTTATTGCCCATCCCTATTTGACCAGAGGGCGGTTAAGAGTCAACCACATTGCTGTGGGTCTGGAGTCACATGTAGGCCAGACCAGGTAAGGATGGCAGTTTCCTTCCCTAAAGGACATTAGTGAACCAGATGGGTTTTTTTGACAATCAGCAATGGATTCATGGTCATCATTAGATTCTTAATTCCAGATCTATTTACAGAATTCAAATTCCATCTGCCAGGGTGGGATTTGAAGCCAGGTCCCTGCAACAAAAACAGAAGTTGCTGGAAAAACTCAGCCGGTCTGGCAGCATCTGTGAAGAAAAAGTCAGTTAACATTTCTGGTCCAGTGACCCTTCCCCAGAACACAGACTTAGTTGGTATTTGAGAAAGGAGAAGGTGCAGGGTTATGGAGGGAAGGTGAGAGAATGATACAGAATGAGAAATTCATTGGGAGAGCAGGTGCAAGAGGCCGAATGGCCTGTTTCCTCACTGTAACTGTTGTGTGATAGGTCCATGTGCTGCCCAGTGCAGATACATCATGTGAACCTATCGCAGACCTGCTGAGATCACTGCAAATCTGTAGCAGTGATTTTCATCTAAGAAGAAAGGTCTCCCTCTCTCTCTTTCTCTCTCTCTCGCTCACTCTATCTGTCTCTCTCTCTCACTCACACTGTCATTCTGCATCTCTCCAAATCAGTGCTGTGCTCTCTCGGAGTGTTAGTGACATTTTAATCAGGGTGACCTAATTCTCTCCAGAAACTATCAGCCTGAGACAGCTCCCTCTCAGTCTGCTCAGCGAATGGTGACTGGAGGAAGGATGCAGTAAATCCTCAGCGTGTGGGAGGCAGGGTCCCCAGAAACACAGCCCCATCCAACTCCCAACCTCCTCTCCACCAACCACCACCTTCACATTCCTCACATCCTTGGGGGGGGGCAGGGGAACACAGGGCAGAACAGGGAGTGGGGGGCCGCTGGTTACATGGGGGAGGGCACCATACCGACTGGGTATGTGTGGAATGGAGATCCCGGTGAGATGGGAGGAAGGAGGGGCTAGGACTTCACACGGAGCTGAGTAAATCCAGGAATCTCCTCTCGGAATCTCCCAGCAGGTGAAGCCCAGTGAGAGTTTCGACCTCTCGAGAGTGAATCGAATTCACCAATCGGCAGGCGATCTCACCTTGTTCCTGAACAGGGCACAGAGACCAGTGGGATCACAGTGAAGCAGTCTGGGAGCAGGGTAGATCAGGGTGGATCACAGTGAAGCAGTCTGGGAGCAGGGTAGATCAGGGTGGATCACAGTGAAGCAGACTGGGAGCAGGTTGGATCAGAGTGGATCACAGTAAAGCAGACTGGTCTCTGCAATTCTCCAATCAGGTTGAAGTTCTCTCAGTTTGCTCAGATGGATCCAGTGGGAACTTGCCAATTGGAAACAAAATTGGCTTGAGGATGGTGGAGGGTTATTTTTCAGACTGGAGGCCTGTGACCAGCAATGTTCCACAGGGATCGGTGCTGGGTCCAGTTTTTTTTGTTGTTCATATAAACAATTTGGATGAGAACTTAGGAGGCATGGTTAGTGAGTTTGCGGATGACACCAAAGTTGATGGTATCGTGGACAGTGAAGAAGGTTATCTCAGATTACAAAGGGACATTGATCAATTGGGTCAGTGGGTTGAGGAGTGACAGATGGAGTTTAGTGCGGATAAACATGAGGTATTGCATTTTGGTAAAATAAACAAAAACAGGACCTTATACAGCTCATGATAGGGCCCTGGGCAATGCTGTAGAACAGAGACCTAAGGGTTCAGGTACATAATTCCTTGGAATTTGCATCACAGATAGACAGGGTGGTTAAGAAGGCATTTAGCACACTTGCCTTCATTGCTCGGACCTTTGAGCATAGGAACAAAAACAAAGTTGCTGGAAAAGCTCAGCAGGTCTCGCAGCATCTGTGGAGGAGAAAACAGAGTTAATGTTTCGGGTCCGGTGACCCTTCCTCAGAG
>NW_025967056.1:0-1195 GCF_021869965.1 Rhincodon typus | reverse complement strand
CCCCTCCCTCTTTGTCACAGCCACTCCTTCCCTCTGTCACATACCATCCCTCCCTCCCTCTCTGTCACACACCATCCCTCCCTCCCTCTCTGTCACATACCATCCCTCCCTCCCTCTCTGTCACACTCCCCCTCCCTCTCTGTCACAGTCCCCCTCCCTCTCAGTCACACTCTCCACCCCCTCTGCCAAAATCCCTCCCTCCCTCTCTGCCATCCTCTTTCTCTGTTGCACTCTCTCTGTCACCATCTCTTTCTCTCTGTCTCTGTCACTCTCTCTCTCTCACTCCTTCCCTCTGTGTCACACTCCCTCTCTTTTTCTGTCAGACACCCTTCCACTTTCTTTCTATCTCTCTCTTTCTCTCTCTCATCTCTCTCTGTATCTTTTTCACTCACTCTCTCCATCTCTCTGTTACGCACCCTCCCTTCCTCTCTCTCTGCCACAGTCCCTTCCAACTTCTGTCACACTCACTTCCTCATTGTTCCTCTCTGTGTCACACTCCTTTCCCATCACCCTTTCTTTCACACTCGTCCTCCCCTCCCTCTCTGTGTCACAAACACTCTCTGTCCAACTCCCTCCCTCTGCCCGTCTCTCTGTCACACAACATTCCCCCCGGTCTCTCTCTGTCTGTCACACTCCCTCTCTACCTCTCTCTCTGTCACACTCCCTCTCTGTCACACTCCATCGCCCTGCCCTTTGTGTCACACTCCCTCTCTCCCTCTCTGTGTCACACTCGTCCTTCCCTCCCTCTCTGTGTCACACACTCTCTCTGTCTGTCACACTCCCTCCCTCTCTGTCACACACCATCTCTCCCTCTCTCTCCATCTCTATCACACTCCCTCCCTCCCCGTCTCTCTCTGTCACAAAACTCCCCCCCCCTCCGTCTCTCTCTCTCTGTCACACTCCCTCTCTCTCTCTCGGTATCTCACTCCCGCCATCTCTGTCACACTCTCACTCTCTCTCTTTCTGTTACATTCCCCCTCTCCCTCTGTCACACCCCCTCTCTTCTTCTATCACACAATCTCTCTCTCTCTGCCACACTCTGTTCCTCTCTCTCTGTCACACTCCCTCCCTCCCTCTCTGTCACACTCCCTCTCTCTGTCACATGCCCTCCTTCTCTGTCACACTCCCTCTCTCTGTCACACACCCTCCTTCTCTCTCTGTCACACTCCCTCTCTCCCTCTCTCTGTCACACTCC
>NW_025967055.1:21195-25296 GCF_021869965.1 Rhincodon typus | reverse complement strand
GCTGTGGGGTGTCATAACGGGACTGCATTGCGGGGCATTGTAAAGGGACTGCGCTGTGGGGTGTTGTAACGGGACTGTGCTGTGGGGTGTGGTAACGGGACTGCGTTGCGGGGTGCTGTAATGGGGTTGCGCTGCGGGGTGTTGTAACGGGACTGTGCTGTGGGGTGTTGTAGACAGAAGTGGGGATGTTCACAGATGATTGAACAATGTTCAGCACCATTCGTGACTCCTCAGATACTGAAGAAGTCCATGTTCAAATGCAACAAGATCTGGACAATATCCAGGTTTGGGCTGACAAGTGGCAAATAACATTTGTGCCAAACAAGTACCAGGCTATGACCATCACCAATAAGAGACAATCTAACCACTGTCCCTTGACATTCAATGGTGTTACCATCACTGAATCCCCCACTATCAGCATCCTGGGGGTTACCATTGAACAGAAACGCAACTGGACTCACCACATTAACACAGGGGCTACAAGAGCAGGCCAGAAGCTGGGAATACTGTGGCGAGTAACTCACCTCCTGACTCCCCAAAGCCTGTCCACCATCTACAAGGCACAAGTCCACCACTCTCTGTGTGAGGAACTTACCTCTGACATCTCCCCTATACCTTCCTCCAATCACCTTAAAATTACACCCCCTTGTAACAGTCATTTCCACCCTGGGAAAAAGTCTCTGACTATCCACTCTATCTATGCCTCTCATCATCTTGTACACCTCTATCAAGTCACCTCTCATCCTTCCTCCCTCCAATGAAAAAACCCTAGTTCCCTCAACCTTTCCTCATAAGACCTGCCCTCCAGTCCAGGCGGCATCCTGGTAAATCTCCTCTGCACCCTCTCTAAAGCTTCCAAATCTTTCCTATAATGAGGTGACCAGAACTGAACACAATATTCCAAGTGTGGTCTAACCAGAGTTTTATAGAGCTGCAACATTACCTCGCAGCTCTTAAACTCAATTCCCTTGCCAATGAAAGCCAACACACCATACACCTTCTTTACAACCCTATCAACTTGGGTAGCAACTTTGACGGATCTATGGACGTGGACCCCAAGATCCCTCTGTTGCTCCACACTGCCAAGAATCCTGCCATTAACCCTGTATTCTGCATTCAAATTCGACCTTCCAAAATGAATCACTTCACACTTTTCTGGGTTGAATTCCATCTGCCACTTCTTTGCCCAGCTCTGCAACCTGTCAATGTCCCGTTGCAACCTACAACAGCCCTCCACGCTGTCCACAACTCCACCAACCTTTTTGTCATCGACAAACTTACTAACCCACCCTTCCACTTCCTCATCTAAGTCATTTATAAAGATCACAAAGTGCAGAGGTCCCAGAACAGATCCCTGTGGAACACCACTGGTCACCGAGCTCCAGGCTGAACACTTTCCATCTACCACCACCCTCTGTCTTCTATTGGACAGCCAGTTTTGTATCCAGACAGCCACATTTCCATGAATCCCATGCCTCCTTACTTTCTGAATGAACCTACCATGTGGAACCTTATCAAATGCCTTGCTAAAATCCATATACACCACATCCACTGTTCTACCTTCATCGATGTGTTTTGTCACATCCTCAAAGAATTCAATAAGGCTTGTGAGGCATGACCTGCCCCTCACGAAGCCATGCTGACTATTTCTAATCAAACTGTGCTTTTCCAAATAATCATAAATACTATCTCTCAGAATCCTCTCCAATAATTTGCCCACCGCAGGCTAGTCACAAAGGTTAGGTCACTTGGGCAAGAATTACACACACAGTTTCTGGAAAATCTTCATAAATTATCCTCAAAGTAAAATTCCACAACCAGACTGACCAGTGGTCACTCCCTCACTCCAGCCCTCACTGACCAATGGTCACTCCCTCACTCCAGCCCTCACTGACCAATGGTCACTCCCTCACTCACGCCAGCCCTCACTGACCAATGGTCACTCCCTCTCAGGTGTTGTACAGCTCGGCATTACTATCTCGGATTTTAGTGTCCTTGCCTATTAAGGGCACAGAGCAGGAAGGTTAAATGTATACAAGACACTTGTTAGACCTCAGCTTGGATATTGTGTTTTATTTATTCATTCACGGGATATGGGCATCATTTTCTAGTTCAACATTTATTGCCCATCCCTATTTGACCAGAGGGCGGTTAAGAGTCAACCACATTGCTGTGGGTCTGGAGTCACATGTAGGCCAGACCAGGTAAGGATGGCAGTTTCCTTCCCTAAAGGACATTAGTGAACCAGATGGGTTTTTTTGACAATCAGCAATGGATTCATGGTCATCATTAGATTCTTAATTCCAGATCTATTTACAGAATTCAAATTCCATCTGCCAGGGTGGGATTTGAAGCCAGGTCCCTGCAACAAAAACAGAAGTTGCTGGAAAAACTCAGCCGGTCTGGCAGCATCTGTGAAGAAAAAGTCAGTTAACATTTCTGGTCCAGTGACCCTTCCCCAGAACACAGACTTAGTTGGTATTTGAGAAAGGAGAAGGTGCAGGGTTATGGAGGGAAGGTGAGAGAATGATACAGAATGAGAAATTCATTGGGAGAGCAGGTGCAAGAGGCCGAATGGCCTGTTTCCTCACTGTAACTGTTGTGTGATAGGTCCATGTGCTGCCCAGTGCAGATACATCATGTGAACCTATCGCAGACCTGCTGAGATCACTGCAAATCTGTAGCAGTGATTTTCATCTAAGAAGAAAGGTCTCCCTCTCTCTCTTTCTCTCTCTCTCGCTCACTCTATCTGTCTCTCTCTCTCACTCACACTGTCATTCTGCATCTCTCCAAATCAGTGCTGTGCTCTCTCGGAGTGTTAGTGACATTTTAATCAGGGTGACCTAATTCTCTCCAGAAACTATCAGCCTGAGACAGCTCCCTCTCAGTCTGCTCAGCGAATGGTGACTGGAGGAAGGATGCAGTAAATCCTCAGCGTGTGGGAGGCAGGGTCCCCAGAAACACAGCCCCATCCAACTCCCAACCTCCTCTCCACCAACCACCACCTTCACATTCCTCACATCCTTGGGGGGGGGCAGGGGAACACAGGGCAGAACAGGGAGTGGGGGGCCGCTGGTTACATGGGGGAGGGCACCATACCGACTGGGTATGTGTGGAATGGAGATCCCGGTGAGATGGGAGGAAGGAGGGGCTAGGACTTCACACGGAGCTGAGTAAATCCAGGAATCTCCTCTCGGAATCTCCCAGCAGGTGAAGCCCAGTGAGAGTTTCGACCTCTCGAGAGTGAATCGAATTCACCAATCGGCAGGCGATCTCACCTTGTTCCTGAACAGGGCACAGAGACCAGTGGGATCACAGTGAAGCAGTCTGGGAGCAGGGTAGATCAGGGTGGATCACAGTGAAGCAGTCTGGGAGCAGGGTAGATCAGGGTGGATCACAGTGAAGCAGACTGGGAGCAGGTTGGATCAGAGTGGATCACAGTAAAGCAGACTGGTCTCTGCAATTCTCCAATCAGGTTGAAGTTCTCTCAGTTTGCTCAGATGGATCCAGTGGGAACTTGCCAATTGGAAACAAAATTGGCTTGAGGATGGTGGAGGGTTATTTTTCAGACTGGAGGCCTGTGACCAGCAATGTTCCACAGGGATCGGTGCTGGGTCCAGTTTTTTTTGTTGTTCATATAAACAATTTGGATGAGAACTTAGGAGGCATGGTTAGTGAGTTTGCGGATGACACCAAAGTTGATGGTATCGTGGACAGTGAAGAAGGTTATCTCAGATTACAAAGGGACATTGATCAATTGGGTCAGTGGGTTGAGGAGTGACAGATGGAGTTTAGTGCGGATAAACATGAGGTATTGCATTTTGGTAAAATAAACAAAAACAGGACCTTATACAGCTCATGATAGGGCCCTGGGCAATGCTGTAGAACAGAGACCTAAGGGTTCAGGTACATAATTCCTTGGAATTTGCATCACAGATAGACAGGGTGGTTAAGAAGGCATTTAGCACACTTGCCTTCATTGCTCGGACCTTTGAGCATAGGAACAAAAACAAAGTTGCTGGAAAAGCTCAGCAGGTCTCGCAGCATCTGTGGAGGAGAAAACAGAGTTAATGTTTCGGGTCCGGTGACCCTTCCTCAGAG
>NW_025967055.1:0-1195 GCF_021869965.1 Rhincodon typus | reverse complement strand
CCCCTCCCTCTTTGTCACAGCCACTCCTTCCCTCTGTCACATACCATCCCTCCCTCCCTCTCTGTCACACACCATCCCTCCCTCCCTCTCTGTCACATACCATCCCTCCCTCCCTCTCTGTCACACTCCCCCTCCCTCTCTGTCACAGTCCCCCTCCCTCTCAGTCACACTCTCCACCCCCTCTGCCAAAATCCCTCCCTCCCTCTCTGCCATCCTCTTTCTCTGTTGCACTCTCTCTGTCACCATCTCTTTCTCTCTGTCTCTGTCACTCTCTCTCTCTCACTCCTTCCCTCTGTGTCACACTCCCTCTCTTTTTCTGTCAGACACCCTTCCACTTTCTTTCTATCTCTCTCTTTCTCTCTCTCATCTCTCTCTGTATCTTTTTCACTCACTCTCTCCATCTCTCTGTTACGCACCCTCCCTTCCTCTCTCTCTGCCACAGTCCCTTCCAACTTCTGTCACACTCACTTCCTCATTGTTCCTCTCTGTGTCACACTCCTTTCCCATCACCCTTTCTTTCACACTCGTCCTCCCCTCCCTCTCTGTGTCACAAACACTCTCTGTCCAACTCCCTCCCTCTGCCCGTCTCTCTGTCACACAACATTCCCCCCGGTCTCTCTCTGTCTGTCACACTCCCTCTCTACCTCTCTCTCTGTCACACTCCCTCTCTGTCACACTCCATCGCCCTGCCCTTTGTGTCACACTCCCTCTCTCCCTCTCTGTGTCACACTCGTCCTTCCCTCCCTCTCTGTGTCACACACTCTCTCTGTCTGTCACACTCCCTCCCTCTCTGTCACACACCATCTCTCCCTCTCTCTCCATCTCTATCACACTCCCTCCCTCCCCGTCTCTCTCTGTCACAAAACTCCCCCCCCCTCCGTCTCTCTCTCTCTGTCACACTCCCTCTCTCTCTCTCGGTATCTCACTCCCGCCATCTCTGTCACACTCTCACTCTCTCTCTTTCTGTTACATTCCCCCTCTCCCTCTGTCACACCCCCTCTCTTCTTCTATCACACAATCTCTCTCTCTCTGCCACACTCTGTTCCTCTCTCTCTGTCACACTCCCTCCCTCCCTCTCTGTCACACTCCCTCTCTCTGTCACATGCCCTCCTTCTCTGTCACACTCCCTCTCTCTGTCACACACCCTCCTTCTCTCTCTGTCACACTCCCTCTCTCCCTCTCTCTGTCACACTCC
>NW_025967054.1:24996-25316 GCF_021869965.1 Rhincodon typus | reverse complement strand
CAACAAGAAACTGGCAACTATTCTGAACCGGAGGAAGATGGTTCAGAATTTCATAAGGATCCAGTGAGGTTTGTGGAATGGGCCTCGGAGCGATACATGAAATTTAGCACAGAGGCTTTTGACATGATTAACTTAGGGCGGAAGAGTGTGGAGATATAACACAGAAGAATGTGTACCACATGTAATATCACGTAAAAGCAAGAAAGGTATTTGAAACCTATATAGTACACAGTTTAGGCCTCACTTGGAGTGTATGTTCAGTTTTGGGCAGCAATTCAAGGCCTGATATAAAGCATGCCTTCAAGATTCAAGAATGTGCA
>NW_025967054.1:20701-24986 GCF_021869965.1 Rhincodon typus | reverse complement strand
GACAAGATTCTGTCAACAGTACTGATGAAATGTGCTCCGACCTGCCACTCCACGAGCCAAGCACTTCCAAAGCACCTACAACACTGGCACTGACCGGATAATGTTGAAAATTGTTCAGACAGTAGAATAATCCAGCCCAGCGAATTATTGCCCCAGTATGTTACCCTCAATCATCAGTAAGGTGTTCGAAGATGCCATTAACAGTGCGACCAAGCAGTACTGGCTCAGGAATCGCCTGCTCAGTGACGCATTGTGTGGGTTATACAAGGGCAACTCAGCTCCTGACAGAATTCCAGCCTTGATTCAAAGATGAACAAAAACTGAGTTTCACAAATGAGGGGAGAGTGACAACACTTGTCATCAAGGCCTCATTCGATCGAGTGTGGCATCGAGTGAGCTTTTGCAACACTGGAATCAATGCGCATCAGATGACAAACTCTTCACTGCCTGGAGAAATAACTTGCAAATAGGAAGACGGTTATGGTTGTTTGAGTTCATTCGCGTCAGCTCCAGGACATCTCTGTCAGAGTTCGTGGCTAGTGTCCTTGGCCCAATTATGTACAGTCGCTTCACTGGTCCAATTATCTTCAGCTACTTCATCAGTGATCTCCAGTCTATCATAAGATCAGATGTGAAATGGGCACTGATGATGTCATAATACTCAGCATCTTCCGTAACTCCTCAGATATAGAGGCAATTTATATTGAAATTCAACAAGATCTGTCCAATATCCAGCCGTGGGCTGACAATTGGCAAGCAGAATTCATACCACAAAACTGCTAGACAATCAATATTGATAATTAGAGACAATCTAACCACAGCCACCTGACATTCAATGGTGTTACCATCACTGAATTCTCCAATCTCAAAAGTCTGGGGTTTCTTATTGAATTGAAACCGAAATGGAAGCAACATATAAACACAGTGGTGTTAAGAACAGGTCAATAGCCAGGAATACTGCGACAAGTAGCCCATCCTGCTAAGTCCCCATAGCCATCCATCATCGAAGAAGGTATAATGGCATGCCTCCCCATCTGCCCGAACGGGTGTCGCGTCAATTTCACTCAAGAAGCTTGACATAATCAGGAACAAATCTGCCCACTTGAATGGCAGCACATCCACGAGCAACCAATGTCTCCAAATCTGACACTGAGCTGCTTGAGTATGTAGTATTTACAAGATATACTGCTGAAATATACCAATATCCTTAGACAGCATCTTCCTAACCCACTACCACTTCTATCTCGAAGGATAAGAGGATCAGATACACAGGAACAGCATCACCTGCAAACTCCCCTCCAAGATACTCAGCTTCATAACTTGGAAGTACAACAGTCATTCATCAGAGTAACTGGGTCAAAATCCTAGAATTCCGTTACTAAGGGCATTTTGGACCCTGCATTTCAGAAAGTAAGCTCAACACCATATTTTTGAGTGAACGAATGACAGGAAATAAAGAACCCCGTATTCCACCAGTCAACCGAGGTAAAGATCCTTGAAGCGAACTCGACAGTTTGATAACGTGATTAAGGAGGCATTGTGAGTATCTGATAAGCATTCAAAAGCTTGCAGTCACTTCGCAAAGGCAGGATTTCAATTTCTGCCATGGTAGCTTCAATTATTTAAAGGAATTGAAATGAAATTGCGAGCCGAATCAGCGATAATCACGCACTTCCCAAAGATTTGGATAAGCCCACATGGCTCAGTATTGTCCTTCAGAGGAGGATGTCTGTCCTTTCTGCCTGGTCTGTCCAACTTGTTCCACAATAAGGCGCCTGTTCCTTTACAGTCCCGCATCTGAATATGAAGCCAATCACTTGTATGAAAGCTTCTTCAGAAAAATAAGCCATAATTAGTCCAGCAAGACAATAGCATTACAAAACGGTCAGCGATGACCACATTCTTGGGATACATAACTAACTTGGTCAAATTTCAACCAAGAGTTTAAAAATTGCAAAGTGTGCTGGAGAATAGAAATATGAAACAAATTCAGAGTAGGAATGCTCGAAACAGGTAATAGGTGATTTAGGTTCTTCAGAGAGAGAATCTGATACAGTTTTGAGATCGATTATTTGATGCCAAGTCTCCTATGATCTTGTTGTATTATGTGAAAGAATTCTCACCAGTATTCCGCTCCAATATTTATTTCTGACTTGAAATGTCATATTTACTGCTTTTCTGTTTGTGACAGCTTTCTGTACATGCCTACGACATTTCTATAATCAGGATCGCTGTGGTAATATCACTGGACCAGTACTTCTAAACTCCAGTTAGATGTTTAGTTGACAGGATGTGAAATCCCACCTTTTGCTGTTGGTGAAATTTGAATTTAAAAAAAAACCTGGAATGAAAAAGCATGTCTAATGGCAACAATGTAACCAGAATCAATCGAAAATACAAAAGCAATTGTTCCTTCAGGCCTATTCGGTAGGAAATCTCCAGGTTCTACTTGGTCTGGGCTTCATGTGACTCCAGACGCACAGTAATGTGATTGAGTGATTTCTGGAGTGGCAGTGGCAACCGATTGAATGGGCGACTTGGGATAATGACTCATCGCTGGCCGAAGCAGCGACATCGACATTCCATGAATGAATAAAATAAAACACAAGCATGACTAAAACTCACTAAACTATATCAATTAATTTAAATTGCTGTGGCACTTCTTGATGTCTCTTTCAAGCAATTTTTTTTTTGAAAATTCTAAAACGCGACTTGAGCTATATTGAGCTCTTCGATATATTCCCATCAAAATGGATTAACGTATCAATCGATTGAACGTTTAGACGAAATCTAGTCGTACAGAAATTTGTCATTTACAATGACTGTAGGACTTCCATGACTTAATTCATAACCGAAATTAAATATTAAATTTGTGCTTATCTTTTGGAAATAAATAACGTCTGTTGCAATTGATTTTCAGAAAATTTGTATTCATTTCTGCTAACTGTCAACAAGCTTAAAATAAACTTGTTTTGATTTGAAACATATCAATAAATAACTTCAATCATCTGGCTTTGTCTCCATCAACTCTTCTTTGAAATCAATGAAGCATGTATGTAAATAAGCACATAAATAGAACTCTCAGAACAGATCATAGAACAACAAAAACGCAATTTATCTTTCCCCATAAACACAGCACACAAGTGTTGGCAAAAATGCAAATGACTCAACAGATTCCAATAGTAATTGATGTGAGGACTTCTTAAACTTTAAGCTATAAGTTAATAGAGTCAGAGTGATATAAACTCTTATGTATAGCCAACAAATGCATCCATAATTGCGAAATACATTGACACAGCCAATGTTTCTGTCTCTGTCTGTCTCTCGTTCTCTCTTCTCCTCCGGGCTTCTTTTTTTGAAAATATGTGACGCCGTGTTTTCACTCTCCACCATCAGAAAACGTTTTCCTCCATAACATGAAGTCAACGCCTAAATGACATATACTTTTGTCCAACTAATGCGTTTCTTTCTAGTGACATTTGAGACTGTAGAGCAAGGTTTTCTCGAAAATGTATCTTTGAGTATTCAGTGACCGAGAAGTGTTTGACGGGAACCGACGGAGGTGTCTTTGAACAGCATCAAAATTGTCTTGTATCGTGGCTGTGAGGCTTTACTGTGATTGTGTTGAAAGGGCTTTTCATTGTATCTCACCAGTACTGCTCATGTCTAAAGAATGTTTGATTGCGCAGTGTAATGCACTTTCCGTCTACAATGAATCTTTAATGCACAGTTCATGGAATCTTGAATGTTTAAGTGAAGAGGGCGATTTATTCTGCTTCGATGTTGTGTTGTGCATGTTCCAAGAGTGTGTTTATTTTTAAGGAATCTTGGATGCAGATCTATTCAGCATCCAAAACATACTGTATTTGACACTGCAGGGATTGTATGCTTCGATAATTATTTTGTTGTTTGGAACAATGCAGTGTGCGATTTATTCTGAACACAATGTGAGGTGTGAAATCACTGAAAGTATCTGATGTAACCGTGTAAAGGGGCCTTTAACTCCTACTATTGTCTTCCTGATTTCGGAATGTTTAATACCAGAATAAAATGGGAACAAATTCCTACATCGAACTTTTGCGACCCAAATTTCTGTTGTGGGTGTGTAGAGGTAGAAAATATATGATATGTGTAATGTGCGTAACTTCCACAATCCACATGCGAACGGTATGTTTGATACGGTAGTTTAAATGGTGTTTTCGTCTGCCTTTACCTTTTCTGTCGCAGCCTTGGTGTGTTTGATAAATCTTCAACAAAATTGAAGGTATATATATTTAGTCACTAT
>NW_025967054.1:11675-20691 GCF_021869965.1 Rhincodon typus | reverse complement strand
AGACCCCAAAGCATGGGATATGGATTCCAGTAAGTCTTTCGAAAAGGTTCTGCATTGCAGATTGGTTAACAAGTTTAGAGCTCATGAAATACAGAGAAAACTAATCTTTGTGAAACGTAAGTGGCTGGAAGACAGGAGACAGTGGATGGTGGTGGAGGGTTGCTTTTCAGACTGGAGGCCTATAACCAGTGGTGTACCGCTAGGATTGGTGCTGGATCTATTGTTTTTTCGTCATTTACATAAATGATCTGAATGTGAATATCGCAGGAATTTTTAGTACGTTTATGGAAGACACCAAAATTCATCACGAAATGGACATCCAAGAAGGTTACTTTAGGGTGTTACCGAAACGTGACCGAATGGGACAATGGCCCAAAAAGTGACAGATGGAGCAAATTTAGATATATTTGTGGTGCTGCATTTTGGTAGGGAAAATCAGCGCAGAATTCATACACTTGAGGTCCTCGGGAGTGTTGCCAAACAAACAGACCTTGGACTGCAGGTTCGTATTTCCTCAAAAGTCGAATAACTTGTAAGGCAGGACAGTGAGGAGGGTGTTTATTGTGCTTGCCTTTACTGGTAACTGCACTGAGGATAGGAAATGGAACGTCAATTTGCAGTTGTCCCGGACATTGTTTCTGCCACTTTTGGAATATGCATTTATTTCTGTCTCCCTGCCTTCGGAAAGATGTCATTGA
The DNA here is from genome assembly GCF_021869965.1 of Rhincodon typus. Classification (NCBI taxonomy): domain Eukaryota; kingdom Metazoa; phylum Chordata; class Chondrichthyes; order Orectolobiformes; family Rhincodontidae; genus Rhincodon; species Rhincodon typus. The sequence continues at coordinate 19,993 of NW_025967054.1, read as the reverse complement.
ATTGAAAGTTTTCAGAGAGGATGTAGAAGTGTTTCGCCAAGTTTGGAGAGTTATAGCGATAGGGAGAGGCCGAATAGGCGGGTATTATTTTCCCTCGGGTGTCAGAGGCTGAGTTGTGACCTTACAGAAGTTTATAAAATCATGAGGGTCATGGATAGGGTGAATAGCCAAGGTATTTTTTCAAATGTAAGGGAAACAAATACGAGCGGGCATAGGTTTAATTTGACAGCAGAAAGATTTGGAAGAGACATAATGGGCAAATGTTTAATGGGGAGGATGGTGAATGCATGGAATGAACTGCCAGAGGAAGTGGTAGAGTCTGGTACAATTACAATACTTAAAATCACCTGGATGGGTATATGAATTGGAAGGGTTTACAGGGGCAAAATGCTGGAAATTGAGACTAGATTAATTTAGGACATCTGGTCGGCACTGAAGAATTCGATGTTTCTGTGCTCTACGTTTTTATGAATCTATCCAGCCTCTCCCTACAAGGCGAACATTCCATGTTAATAAATCTTTCCTGAGCATGCTCCAACCAAATAATATCCTTCCTATAACTTTCTCACATATATTTCAAGATATAGCCTGATGATATAGTCATCATTTAACTACAACTAGCCCTCAATGTTGATTCTGGAACCACGAAGTCTCATAGTTTCAGATTAAACATGGACAAAGAAAGCACCTTCTGATTACTATGTGTCATCTTCCCTCGGCCGATGAATAAGTACTCCTCCATGTTGAACAACATTTGGGGTAAGCACTGAAGGTGTCAAGACTGCAGAATGTAGTCGGGGAGGGGGAATTCAATGCACACCACTAGGCATAGCAGCACGACTGAGCGAGTTGCTCGGGTCCTGACGGACATAACTGTTAGACTGGGCCTGCAGCAGCTGGTGAGGGAACCAACAAAAGGGAAAATATATGTTTGAACTCAACTTTTCCTATCATCTGGCTGCAGACAATATCAAATAAGAATGATAATCAGACAGCCATTGTGGAGACGAAGTCTCAACTTCATATTGAGAATACTCTCCATTGTGTTTTTTGGCACTCTCAACATGCTAAATGGGATAGATAAAGTAACTCAACACTTGGCATTAATGAGGTGATTTGGCCATCAACATAATCAGAATTATTCTCCAGCACAATGTGTAACCTCATAGCTCTGCGTATTCCCCACTCGAAAATTATGACCAAGAGAGGGAATCAGCCCTGGTTTAATGGAAAGTACAGGATGCCATCCCTGGAACAGCAGTAGAGAAGAGGTTTCAACATGATGAAGCTACCACATAGGGACTATTATCATGCCAAACAGCATAAACAGCACGTGATGGACAGAGCGAAGCGAACATACAACTGACGGATCAGAGCTAACCTCTGTCATGATGCCACATCAAGTCATGATTTGAGGTGGATAATTAAGTAACTCATCGGAGGAGCAAGCTCCACAGATATTCTCATCTTCAAAGATGGAAGAGACCAAAACATCAATGCAAATGTTAAGGCTGAAGAGTTGACGGCAATCATTTGCCAGAAGTGTAAAGTTAATGATCCATCCTGGCCTCCTCTCGTGGTCACCAACCTGTTCCCAGTTCTGTGGAACGGTCACCGGACCGGAAACGTTAACTCTGTTTTTCTTTTTTCACAGATGCTGCCAGACCTGTGGGCTTTTCCAGTAACTTTGTTTTTCTTCCTGATTTACAACTTTCGCAGTTCTTTCGGGTTTTTTTTCGGAGTAGAAATTCCACTTATTCGTGAAATTTGAATTAAAGGAAAGCCTGGAATGAAAAAATCAGTCTAATGGCAACAATGTAACCAGAGTCAATCGAAAATACAAAAATAGCCGGTTTGATCATGTCCATTAGGAAGGAAATCTGTAGGCATTACTTGGTCTGGACTTCATGTGACTCCCGACGCACAGTAATGTAATTGACTGCCTTCTGGAGTGGCAGTGGCAAAGGACTGAATGGGCGACTTGGGATAATAACACATTCTTGCCGAGCCAGCAACGTCGACATTCCATAAATTAATAAAATAAAATATAAACGTGACTAAAACTCACTAAACTATATCAATTAATTTAAATTGCCGTGGCAGGTCCTAGTGTCGTTTCAAGCATTTTTTCATGAAAATTCTTGCACGAACTTTGAGCTATGTTGAGTTCTTGGATATGTTCTGGTCAAAATGGATTAAAGTACAATGAACAGGATGTTCAAAGTAAATCCAGTTGCACAGAAACGTTTCATTGACTGTGGCTTCACAACATCCATGACTGAATTCTTAACCGAAATTAAACTGCTAAAATTCGTGCTTATCTTTTGGAAATAAATAACATCTGTTGCAATTAATGTGCAAGAAATTTGTATTCATTTCTGCTAACTGTCAACATTCTAAAAATAAACTTGTTTTGATTTGAAACTTACCGATAAGTAGCTTTGATCATCTGCATTTGTCTCCATCAACACTTCTTTGAAACCGCTGAAGCGTTTATGTAAATAAATACAGAAATAGAGCTCTCAGAATAGATTATAGAGCAACAAAAGCACAATTTATCCTTTCCCACAAACACAGCACACTCTTCGAACACTAATTGACGTTAATGCGTTTTAAAACATATTGTTTTATGAGTGTACAATCAAAGTGATATCAATTTTGACGTTTAGCAAAAATATGCATCTCGAATTGCAAGGTAGATTGGCACAGCCAATGTTTCTGTCTCTGTCTTCGTCTATCTCTCTTCCTCTCTTCCCATCCGGTTTTTACGCCTTTTTTTTTCCTATGTGACGATGTATTTTGCCTATCCGCCATCGGAAAATGTTTTGCTCCATAACATGAAGTCAAAGAGTAAATAACATATCGTCTCAGTCAAACTATTGTGTCGACATTTGAGTCTTTAGAGCAAGGTTTGCTCGAAAATCTGTCTTTGAGTATCCAGCAATCTGGAAGTGCTTAACGGGAACCGATGGAGTGGTCTTTAAACAGGATCTAAGCTATCATGTATCGAGGCTGTGAGGCTTTACTCTGATAGTGTTGAAATGGCTTTTCATTGTGTCTCACCAGTATTTCTCATGGCTGAAGAATGTTTGATGGCTCAGTGCAATACACGTTTCGTCTATAATTAATCTTTACTGCACATCTCATGGAATGTTGAAAATTAAAGTGAAGAGGGTATTTACTCCATATTGAGAATGTGGTGTACATGTCCTAGGAGAGTTTGTTTTAAAGGGAATGTTGAATGCAGTTCGACTCTGCATCTAAGTCATACTATATTTGACTTGATCGTGTTATTTTGAATAATATAGAGGGATATTTCTTCTGAACATACTTTGTCTGTGCAATCACTGTCAGCATCTGATGCAACAATGTAAAGAAGTCTTTAACTCCGACCATTGTTTTCCTGATTTCGTAATGTTTGATATCAGAAACAATAGGGACAATTTCCCGCATCAAACTTTTGCGTTACCGATTTCTGTCTTGTGTTTGCAGAGCTACATCATATATGATATGTGTAATATGTGTACATCCCATGCCTAAAGGCCAATGGTGTGTGTGATAGTGCAGTTGATGTGATTTTAATCTGTCTTTAACGTTATATGTTTGTTTTGCTTTGTTTGACAAATATTCAACAACAGTAAAGATATATAGGTTTAGTTATTACGTTCGAGATAGGATGCAATCAAACAAAGTGGGAGAGCGAAGATCTATGGATGATGTTATGGCGAGTTTTTTTCACGAGGAAGTGAACGTGAAGAACCTGGGTTGTTCTTCTAAAACATGAAACTCAGGGTAAATATGAAAGAGGCGTATAATAATTCTCAAATGACCAACTTATAGCAAATGTTATTTGTAATGCCAGAAGAATTGGAACCAGAAGTAAGGATTCTTTCGATGGAAATTGCTCTTCCGTTCAATGACATCATGTTTGAACATTTAATTCACATCCACTTTTCAGCCTTGTCCTCACGTGCGTTGATTCTATGACTGATTCAAAATCCGTCCATTTCGCCTTTGAAAATGCATAACAAGCCAACCACGACAGTCTTCTGCAATAAAGTATTCCGCAGATTCACGACATTTTGGGAGAAGAAATTCTCATCTGCTTTAAATTTGTGACCTCTCATTAAGAAACCATACCCTTTGCTCCTAAACTCTCTCACAAAGGGAAATAACATTTCTTAAACCATAAAGTTCCCGAAAAATAATACATCTTTCAATGTGTCACCATACAATGTTCTACATTCCGTTGAGAACAGGCCCTGAAGTACTCAACCTTCACTCACAAGACAGTCCCTACATCCTCGGGATCAGTCTACTGAGTCACATGTAGATTATCTCGCATTCTACTGTATCTTCTCAAGGCCCAAAGCAGTTCCCAGCATTCCGTCTGTTGTGTGACGAGTGCTTGTGTAGTTTTAACAAGGTGTATAGTTTCATAGAATCGTACTGTACAAAGAAAAACTTTCAGTCTAACTTATTTGCACCGACTAGAGGTCCCAATCTAACTTATACCACTTGTAAGCATTTGGTCCACATTACTCTAAATTCTTCGTGTTCATATACCCATCCATGTTCGTTGTAAATGTTGTAATTCTATACATCTACACCACTTCCTCTGGCAGCCCGTTCAATACACGCAGCACCCTCTGCATGAAAAAAAGTTACCCTGCAGATCTTTTTAAAAAATTTCCCCTCCCACCTTAATGCGATGATCTCCAGTTTTGTACACAAAAAGAAGACCTTGGCTATTCAACCGATCAAAGCCTCTTGTGATTTTATAAATCTCAATAAGGTCATCTCTCAGCCTTCGATGCTGCAGGGAAAAGCCTATTCAGCCCCTGCCTACAGCGAAACACTCCAGTTCCAGCACCATCCTTGTGAATCTTACCTTCACTCTCTCAAACTTAACAAAATCCTACCTATATAAGTGCGACTACAATTGTGTGCAGTATTCCAAAAGTGGCCACATGAATGTCCCACGTAGCTGCAGCATGACATCACAACTCCTGTACTCAAAGTTGTGACCAATGAAGCCAAATGTGCCAAATGTCTTCATCACCTTACAGCACAGAAACAAATTTGACAGTCCGATCCGTCCATGATGACCATAATCCCAACGTAAGCACGTGCCAACTCTTGGCCCATATCCGTTCAAACCTTTCTTACTCACGTTCTCATCCAAATGTTTCCAAATCTTTTAACTGTACTTGTATCGATCACTTCCTCTGGAAGTTCATTCCACAAATGAACCAATCTCTCTGTAAAAGAAAATGCCCTCGTGTCATTTCTCAATCTTTTTCCTCTAACCTTACAAATATGCAACTTGGTCTTGAAACAGACCAACCAAAGGGAAAATATACCTACTATTCACCTTATCTATACAGGTCATGATTTATAAAAAAAATCAAAACTATAAGATCACCCCTCAAACATCTACAAGGTAAAAGCCACAATCTATTCAGCCCCTCCTGATATCAAAATCTCCAGTTCCAGAACATGAGATACCTTTGGCAAACGTTTTTAAGGAGAATACAGAGTGATTTTACAAATACATTCAAGACAGCAGGTTAACTGGGGAGATACTAGGACCCCTTAAAGATTAGCAAGGCCACCTATGTGTGGAGCCGCAGGTGAATGGGTCAGAAAAAGGTTGCCAAGTTTCGAGGGTTTCAACTACAGGGAGAGGCTGAATAGGCTGGGACTATCTTCCATGGAGCATCGGAGGCTGAGGGGTGGACTTACAAAAGTTCATTAAATCATGAGGGATATGGGTATGGTGAATAGCCAAAGTTGTTTCCCCGGTGGAGGAGTGTCAAAAACCAAAGGGCGTAAGTTTAAGTTGGGAGCGCAAAGATTTGGAAGAGACAGAAGGGGAAACTCTTTCCTGCAGAGTTGTTGCATGTAAGGAATGAACTGCCAGAGGAAGTGATGGAAGCTGGTGTCATTGAAACATTTAAAATGCATCTGGACGGGGAAATAATAAGAAGGTTTTAGACGGATGTAGGCCAAATGCTGGCAATGAGACTAGATTAATTTAGAATATTTGATCAGCACAGACAAATTGGACTGAAGGGTCTGTTTCTGTTTGTCCATTTCTATCACTCTATGACTTTATACAGTCTCTCCCTATAATACAAAACTTCCATTCCCACAATATCCTCATAAATCATTTCTGCACCCTCTCCAGCTTGATAATATCCTTCTTATAATAGGGCGACCAGAGCTGGATACAGTCTGGCAGAAGAGGCCTCACCAACCTCCCGTAGAAACTCAATATGAATTCGCAACTCCTATATTCAACAGTCTGACAAATGAAGGCATGCATGCTAAACGCCTTCTTAACCACTCTGGCAACATGTGAAACAAACTTCAAAGAATAGGTCTCTCTGTACTAAAATACGACATAAAGCACCAGTTTCACTGCAAAAAAGTCATGACTGAGTTGTTTTACCAAAACACAATACCTCACATTTAAAAAAAAAGAACATAGAACATAGAAGAGTACAGCACAGTACAGGTCCTTCGGCCCACGATGTTGTGGCGACCTATTATCCTTTTAAGATCAATCTACTCTGCATACCCTACATTTTACTCTCCTGTATGCGCCTATCCAAAAGTCTCTCAAAAGTTTCCAAAGTGTCTGATTCCACTACCACTGCCCACCACTCTCCGTGTGACAAAATTACCTCTGATGTCTTCCCTACCTTCTTCCAATCACCTTAAAATTATGCCGACTCATAATCGTCATTTCTGCCTGGGAATAAAAAAAATGTATCTGACTATCCACTCTATCTATGCACCCCGTCATCTCGTACACCTCGATCAAGTCACCTGTCATGCTTCTTCGCTCCAATGAAAAAAGCCCTCGCTCCCTCAACCTTTCATCATAAGATCTGCCCTCCAGGACTGGCAACATCCTGGTAAACCTCCTCTGCACCCTCTCTAAAGATTCCACATCTTTCCTGTGATGAGGTTGACCAGAACTGAACACAATACTCCAAATGTGGTCCAAACACAGCTTTATAGAGCTGCAACATAACCTAACGGTTCTAAAATTCAAGTCCACTGCCAATGAAAGCCAACACATCACACGCCTTCTTTACAACCCTATTAACTTTATAGCAACTTTGAGGGATCTCTGGACGTGGATCCCAAGATCCCTCTGTTCCTCCACACCGCTGAGAATCCTGTCATTATGCTTGCATTCTGCATTTAAATTCTCCCTTCCAAAATGAATCACTTCACACTTTACTGGGTTGAATTCCATCTACCACTTCTTCGTCCAGCTCTGCATTCTGTCAATGTCCCGTTGCAACCTATAACAGCCCTCCATGCCGTCCACAACTCCACCAACCTTGGTGTCATCGGGAAACTTATTAACCCACCCTTCCACTTCCTCATCCAAGTCATTTGTAAAGATCACAAAGAGCAGATCTCCCAGAACAGATCCCTGTGGAACACCACTGGTCACCGAGCTGCAGGCTGAATATTTTCCATCTACTACTATCCTCTGTCTTCTATTGGACAGCCAGTTTTGTATCCAGACAGCCAGATGCCCCTGAATCCCATGCCTCCTTACTTTCTGAATGAGCCTACCGTATGGAACATTACCAAATGCCTTGCTAAAATCCATATACACCACATCCATTGCTCTATCTTCATCGATGTGTTTTGTCACATCCACAAAGAATTCAATAAGGCTTTTGAGGCATGGCGTGCCCTTTACAAAGCCATGCTGACTATTTGTAATCAAACTGTGATTTTCCAAACAGTCATAAATACTATCTCTCAGACTCTTCTCCAATAAATTCTCTACCACAGAAGGAAGGCTGACCGGTCTGTAATTTCCAGGATTATCCCTATTCCCTTTCTTGAACAAGGGAATGACATTTGCCACCCTCGAATCATCTGTTACTACTCTAGTGAACAGTTACGATGCGAAGATCATTGTCAAAAAGGGCAGAAATCTCTTCCCTCGCCTGCTGTCCTAACCTTGGTTATATACCGTCTGCCCCAGGAGACTTAACTGTACTCATGTTTTTCAAAATTTGTCGCACATCCTCCTTCCTAACATCAAACTATTCGAGCATATCTTCCTGTTTCATGCTATCCTGACAAACGTCAAGGACCCACTCAGTGGTGAATACTGAAGCAAAGTACTCATTAAGAACTCCCCTACCTCCTGTGACTCCGTGCACAAGTTCCCTTCACTGTCTCTGAATGGCCCTATCCTCACTCTGGCTATCTTCTTGTTCCTCATATAAACATAGAAAGCCTTGTGGTTTTCCTTGATCCTACTCGTCAAGGTTTTCTTT
>NW_025967054.1:7724-11665 GCF_021869965.1 Rhincodon typus | reverse complement strand
CGCAAATGTCATGCTGACTGTCTCTAATCAGTTCTTGCTTTTCCAGATGCATGTAAATCCACTCCCTCAGAATCCAACAACTCACCCACCACTGTCATAAGGCTCACCAGACTGTAGTTCCCCAGTTTTTCCTTCGTGCGTTTCCTATTTAAATAGTAGCACCACATTAGCCAAACTCCAGGCATTCTGCACCTCACCTGTGGCTATCTATGTTACGAATATCTCAGTAAGGGGCCTATAAATCACTTCCCCAGCTTCCCATAAAGTTCTAGGGAACATCTTATCATTTCCCTCGTTTCCTATTTCCCTAGTTTCAACTTCCCTCTCCACAGTAAATTCCGACACAAAGTATTCGTGCAGAACCTCGCCCATCTCCTATGGTTCCACACATGGACGGCCACGTCGATCTTTAAGGGTCTCTATTTTCTCCCTAGTTGCTGTTTTGCCCTCAATGTAATCATAGAAACACTTAGATTCTCGTTAACTCCATTTACCAAACTGTCTCATGTCCACCTTTCTCCTCCCGAGATGCCTCTCAAGTATATTTCTACTGCAATTATATTCTTCTCAATATACACTTGATCCAAGCTGTCCATATCTCATGATTACCTTCCTTTAGTTGGCTAGAGCCTCAAATTCTCTACTCATCCAGCATTCCTTACACCGAACAGCCTTGCCCTTTACACAAATAGGTACACACTGGATCTGAACTCTCGTTATCTCATTCTTAAAGGCCTCCGACTTCCCAATCGTTCCTTTACGTGTGAATATCTTCTCTCAATCAATTTCGCAAAGCTCCTGCCTCAAGCTATCAAAATTGGCCTCACTCCAATTCAGAACTTTAATTTTTGAGCATTTCTATCGTTTCCCCTAACTATTTTAAAACTAATAGAATTATGATCACTTGCCCCAAAGTTCTCCCCGACAAAGACGTCAGTCAATTGCCCTGCGTTATTTCCAAACATAACGTCAAACCAAATTTCTTCTCCAGTTTGTACAACCACATATTGAATAAGAACGTTTTCTTGTACACAGTGTCAAATTCCTCCGCATCCAAGCTCTGAACTGTGTGACAGTCCCATTCTGTGTTTGGAAAGTTAAAACCCTGTACCATTATTCTACTTTTCTTACAGATATCTGAGAGTCACTTACACATGTGCTTCTGATTTCCCGCACACTGTTGGGAGGCCTCTAATACAAACCCAACGAGGTGATCATCCTTCTCTCATTTTAAAAGTCGACCCACATTACTTCACTGGATGGTCTCACAGCAATATCTTCACTATGTATAGCTGTAACGTTCTCACAAAATAAAGGCGCCACTCTCCCTCCTCTCTTGCTTTCCATTGTCTCCTTCCTATAGCCAAACCCCTGGAACATCAACTGCCAGTCCTGTCCATCGCTGACTCACGTTTTTCTAATTGCCATCTTCCCAACCATACCTTAAGTTCATCTGTATTATCTGTCAGTCCTCTTGCTTTCAAATAACTATGTTTTAATTTATTAGTCTTACCTCATCTCCGTCAATCTCTTGTCAGTATTGACTATTAAAATTGCTCATATTACCGACAGTATTGATCTCAGCCTTACTCTTTTCTTATTATTGTTTTGGTACCCACCAGTGCCATACCATTCCCCTGACTAATTTAAAGCCTCAGAAGTAGCATAACACATTGCCCGTCAAGGTTATTTGTCCTCTTCCAATTCGGGTGGAACAGTTCCCTCTTATACAGGTCATTTGTACCACTGAAGAGATCCCACTGGTCCAAAAAGGTGAATCTTGTCCCCTGCAAGACATCGTTAGCCGCACAATTATGTGCTCTATCCTTCTATTCCTCCTCTCAAAGTTATATTAGATATGAAATAAAGCCCAACACTAATTTCGCCTTCCTTATTAATGATTATTAAACTAAAAGTTAGATTTTCTTGTGATTTAAGGACCAGGACTCGCAAATCTGTTGTTTTGATTTCTGAATTCATTTTTTATTTAGATAATATTTAGCCGCTCTATTTTTGCTGTCAAACTGCATAATCTCGCTTTTTCCATCTATTCTCAGTTATTTCATCTACTTTGCATTAATATGCCAAGTTTTTTTTTTTGCTGACTTTCTTGTACTGTCTATATCCCTCAGCAAACATTTTTGTGTCATATTCACCATTTACCTTTTCTTCTATTTTTGTTTCATTTGCAAACTTACCGACAACAAATTGACTTTTCTCTTCGAAGTCATTATTGTATACTTCAAATATTTATGCACCCAACACTGATTCATCTGATGCTACATTAGTTAGAGGTTGACATCCTATAAAATAAAATTCTTCATCTAAAAATCTTTCTACTTTGATTTTGGCAATCCTCTGTCCAAGCTAATGTACTAACTCCAAAGCTACGGGCTCTTGTCTGATTAAGTTATCTCATGCGTGGCACCTTATCCAATGTCTTCGGAAAATCTCAGCATATTCCAAGTACTAATCCCTCCTTATTTTGTATTTTACGTTATCAAATGTTTCTACGTTATTTATCAGGCAAGATTTCACTTTCATAAAACTATTTTCTGTCCTTTTGATTATGCTACGTAATTTTTAAACGCACTGCTGTTACATTCTTTATGATAGACTCCACCATTTTTCCAGTAAATGATGTTAAACAAAGTGGCCTTTATGTTGTCTTTCGTTTCTTTTTAATAAAGGTGTTATCCAATCATCAGGGACATTTCCGAAATTTAATGATTGCTGGAAAGTTAAAACCAGTGCATTGAATAGTTCTGTCGTTATTTATTTTTCTATCCTCGATTGGATCTCATTAGTTGCAATGCATTTCGTCATATTTAGTCCTATTAATTTATCTGCTCTTCTTCCCAGTGAAACTTACTGTATTGTATTCCTCGCCTTTTTTTGCCCTTCCATATTTAGTCATTTTGGAATGCTACTGTGAAGGCAGATGCACAGTATTTATTCAACTCGTCTGTCTCATCACAGTTCCCAAATATTCGTTCCCCAGCGACACTCAAGAGGGGGCTATGTTCACTTTGGCCTTTCTTTTCCTTTCTATATATTAAAGGAAACTTCTGCTGTCCGTTTTAATATTACCTGCCATTTTACTTTCAATGTTTACCTTCTCACGCCTTATTAATTTTTGTTTGCCTTTTGATAGTTCTTTAAACTTCCCGAATACTCTCCTTACCAATAATATTCATCACATTTCATGTTATATCTTTCTATTCAATTTGTTGCTGTCTTTCGCTTCTCCGCTTAACCATAATAACTTGTCTCCTTCCTATAATCCTTCCTTCTCACTGGGATATATCTTTGCTGTGAAACATGAAATATTAAAATCTTAAAAGCATGCCATTGCTCTTCATATGCCTTTGCTGCTGAACTCGTTTGAAGTTCATTCCAGCAAGCTCGGTCCTCATTTCTTTGAAATTACCCTTATATAAGCTTGTTTCCAACGCAAGTTTCTCTCTCTCAAACGGAATGCTAAATTTTGTTGTTCCAATCTAAGCTTGGAGTCTGTCATCATTGACTAAACCTGCCTCATTGTGCATTACCGGATCCAACATATCAAGTTCCCAGGTTGGATCCACAACATATTGTTCGAGGAATCTGTCCCACATACGGCCATAGTGGACAGGTCTCTGGCACTGAGCCTGCACCTGTGACACAGAAGGGAAGGGGGGAGAATAGGAGAGCAATTGTAGTGGGGGATTCAATAGTAAGAGGCACAGACAGGCAGCTCTGTGAACGCGAACGAGACGAACAGAAGGTATGTTGCCTCCTGGGTGCCAGGGTCTGTGACGTCTCGGATCGTGTCTTCAAGATCCTTAAGTGGGAGGTTGAGCAACCAGCAGTCATGGTACACATCGTTGCCAATGACATAGGTAGAAAAAGGACTGCGAATGTGAAAAATGAGTGCAGGGAGTTAGGTTGGAAGTTGAAGT
>NW_025967054.1:6997-7714 GCF_021869965.1 Rhincodon typus | reverse complement strand
AGGGATAACCCCGGAAATTACAGGTCAGTTGGCCTTACTTCAGTGGTGGGCAAATTATTGGTTCGGGCTCTGAGAGCTAGTATTTATGATCACTTGGATAGGCACAGTTTGATGCGTGATAGTCAGCATGGATTTGTGAGGTGTAGATCATGCCTTATAAACCTTATTGAATTCTTTGAAGAGGTGACCAAACACGTGGACGAAGGTAGAGCAGTTGCTGTGGTGTGCATGGATTTAAGTAAGGCGTTTGATAAGGTTCCTCATGGTAGGCTCATGCAGAAAGTAAAGAGGCATGGGATAGGGGGAAATGTGGCAGATTGGATTCAGAATTGGCTGACCCTTCGAAGACAAAGGATGGTAGTGAACAGAAAATAGTCAACATGGTGCTCAGTTACGAGTGGTGTACCACAAGGATCTGTTCTGTGTCCTCTTCTATTTGTGATTTGTGTAAATGATTTGGATGTCGGAGTGGAAGGGTGCATTAGTATGTTCACGGACGATATGAAGGTGGGTCGCGTTGTGGATAGTGCGGGGGGCTGTTCTAGGATCCAAAGGGACATTAGTAAGATGCAGAGCTGGACTGAGAAGTGGCAGATAGAGGTTAACTCTGACAAGCGTGAGGTGATTCATTTTGGAAGGACAAACTTGAAAGCAGAATACAGGATTAACGGAAATGTTCTTGGCAGTGTGGAGGAGCAGAGGGATCTTGGGGTTCAT
>NW_025967054.1:0-6987 GCF_021869965.1 Rhincodon typus | reverse complement strand
TTTTCCCGATCTGTCCGGTATGGAATGAAGACACTGACTGTTGTTGTGATCTTCAGATGTGTCCCTGATGTCAGTAGGACAGGTGGACAAAGTGGTAAAGATGATATATGGGACTCTTTCCTTCAGATTTTTTTTTTTTTTAAATTTCTGGGCGCATGTGGGATTGTGATTGTTATAATCTTGTGAAGATAAGATCTTTAGGTTTTGGGTGGCTGTCAGTTAGGAGCTGTAGAAAGACGTGAGTAGCATCAATGGAACAATAAAATATCATTTATTGGAAGAGATAGAATACGATTTGGTTCGGCTCACTCACATCTGCTTCTGTGTGTTTTTCGAGATTGTTCGTGGATACAGATACTTCAGGGGGAGAATGACTGGACACACTGTGCAGGAATGGAAGTTAATATCAGAGGTGAGAAGTGATGTTATAGTCCCAAAAATCTACTTGACAAATGTTTTATTTAGATCAGTGTCATGATTCATCTGACAAGGTCAATCATCACTGTGGAGAATAATATTGAGCTCCGTGTCTCAGACGAATAATGCTCGTTTGTGCTTCACGTTAGATTGAGTGCAGATGACAAGCAGAAGGACATCTTGATCTGTGATGGTTCTTCTTTCTTCTGCAGGATATGAACACGAGCAGACAGATACAGAGCCTGTGCAGCATTTCTTCATCTCTGAAGACTAAAAAAAACATCCTGAGGACAAGTGTTTAATAATTTATCCCATAAAAGCTCCCAGTGATAATCCACTGAAGTTGTTGTGAGCTTTAGCAATATGAGTAGCTTCAGATCCAGTAAAATACCATAGGCACGCTGGAACAGCTGACATAGGCAGTTACTTCCATTCAGAAGACTGTGGGAAAACGAGATAATGTAAAATTTAAGATTGCTGACATGCATCTGGAGTTATCGGCAATGCTGGAGATGCGGTACGGAGTGGCAAATGAACTTCAAACGCAGCTTAGTTCACAATGTGAGCATTATAGAGTCCACCAGCGTGAACGTAGAAGTCCAGCTGGAGACGGGGTGGGTGTCGGGGAGGATTGTGAATGTGAGTTCTTTCCAGAAACTTGCACATTCCAAGAATATTTAATTTGAACAATCCATCTGATCTATTGGGTCCTCAATACAACATGATAGCTCTTTAAAACACATTCGAGTCCATTCGATGTGTAAGTCTGCAAAATCTAATATAACTGGACATTATACATTAAATCATACAATCATCAGTACACAAGAGGCCCTTCTGCCCAATGAGTCTGCACAACCAAAACGACACTAAATCTACATTGGCCCTATTTTCAAGGACTAGATCCATCTCCTTCAAGATTATTATATTTCAAATGGCCATTCGTGTAGTTTCTAATAGTTATGAACTTCACTGCCTGGTCTAACAATAGTCCTGTGCAGCTCCAAAATAACTTCCATGACCTTTCCAAATATGCCTCCACTGAATAAGGCGAGTGCCCCTTATGCCTTTTAAATGCTCGATTAATCTCCATGCCACGCAGGGCTGACGTGAAGTGCAGGGAGCGGGTCTCATCCTGAAGCTTCTGTCACTCTCGAAGAGTGTGTCCGAACGTCTCCCTCTGTGGGAGAAATGAGGATCAGTTTCCCAAGGGGAAGTGAACACAGTTTGACCACCTGAAATTCCAGACACATTCATTGTGTCGTTCCAGATGAAAGCATAACAGGGGAAATATCATTGAGGAGAACGCTTGAAAAGTCAGAGCATACAAGGCCATGGGCCAAGTGCTGGAAACTGTGACTAGAACAGATGGATGTTTGATGACCGGCAATAACACAATGAGCTGACGCCTCTTTTTCCAAGCGAGAAAAATGTGATGAAATGGAAATATGCAAATGGGGCAAAAATGATCCGTGGAGGTCAAGTTGTCAGGATTCTGCGAATTTAACAGAAAGATACAATTTATGATTGATTTCAGAAACAGGAAATAAGCTGGGGAGACGTCAAAAGATTATCTGTCATCCCAAACTTTACAAGTAAAATATACAAAATAAAGAACTGTGGATGCTGGAAATCTGAATCAAAAACTGAATTTGCTGGCGAAACTCAGCACGTCTGGCAGCATCTGTGGACAGACAAGAGAGTTAATATTTCAGATCCAGTGTCCCTTATTCAGTACTAGGTTAGTTATGCAACTCCACATTAAAATTCTGGAGTGGTCAAAATAAATCAAGTTTATCTGTCGAATCAGCATTTTGTATCATACACTCTCTCTCATCAGATTACGACATTCAATTTTACAATCTTAAGAGAAGGCTCTCATGCTCCTTCCTTTCCCCTGAGGTGGTGAAAGGCTCTGCTTGAATGATTTTCTTTTTGTCACTGAACAAGCACATCGAATGTATAATTGGTCCTTCCAGCACTTACCTCACTACGTGTCTCTCATTGTGTCTCTTGATCTCGGTGAATCCACCTCACACTCCTTTATTCTCTCTGTCTCGCTGTCCTTCTCTGTCACATTCCATATTGTTCTTTCAAAAGTCCGAAATTTGTAAATCATCTGAGAGTGGAGCTGCTGAGAGGTTTTTACCCCCTGCCTGGAGTGGTTGAGAATTGGTTTCACTTTCTCCATATAACATGCCAGTGAACTCGAACTGATGTGAGGAGACATTACTTCCTCAATGGATTGTGAATCTTGTCAATTCTAAATGGAATTTATCACAATCAGGAAAATAATCCAAAACAATTGCAAAATGTATAGAAACAGCTTTACTGTTTGTGCAAAATAATGAATGACGATGGCAGAGAACGGGGTTGATAAGTTCGTACTGTGTGCCATTACCATTGTATTCCTCAGTCACTCTGCATTTTATCTTGCCTTACCTCGTTATTCCTATCAAACTGGCAATGAAGAAGTGACAATATGAGGATAGGGTTTGTGAAACAGAGGAAAAAATGAATCAATTGCTATTGTTCACGAAGTAAGAAGGTGCATTGGATGGGGGACAAATCCGGGCGACAGGAATGAGAATAATAACAGGTTTAATTCAATCAAAGAAAGCACATTTAGTCAATAGATGTCTTGTTCGACATCACGAGATTGGCTCAACACAGGACATTTGAGAGAAGCTTGGACAAGGGATTTTGAATTTAAGGTGTAGATACTGATGGGTGCTTGAACCCAGGGTTTCCTGTTACCCCAACAAAGGCCTTAATCAACTACGCCACAATGCCATTCGTCTGGGTCTAACCATTTGTCCTTTTCCTTAACCACTCGATCACAGTATCTCGGTGTTTTTTTTTGTGTCCATCTTGCTCAGGAAGAGTTTCAAAACTCTTGCTTTTGCGGACAGTTCCCAAATGAATATTCTCCACTGAAAATGCACAGAAGGAGACAATTATTTCTGGAATTGGTATAAAACTGACATTTTCATCTGAAACCTAACGGTATGAAGGGGATTTGTTCATTTTCTCGAGGACCATTAACTGTGTTAATATGCAAAGTGTGACCTTACAAGAGAAACGGTGTCATTGCGTTGAATTGACCAGGAGTGATACGTGAGCCAGTATCAAGAGTGTGTAGTAAAATCTGACCAATTAACACCAACACTGAGCCTTGCTCCACCAGATCCAGACTCACTTCCTGCTCCATGCCTCCCAGTCATCATTGCCTTTCACTTTTATTTCACTCCCTCGCTTTGACTCTTAACTTGTTGCAACTGCAAGTCTCTGATTAGAAACTGCAACTTCTGAAAATGAATTCCTGGGATATGGAAGTCACTCACTGGGATTCGATTTATTGCCTATCTCTAATTATCCTCGATATGGAGATGATGAGTGACTTTCTTGAACCCTTGAACTCCTTGGCCCGTAGGTACAATGTTGATGCTATCAGCTTCGGAGTTTCAGGATTTAGACCCAGCGGCACTTAAGGAACAGTAATGTATTCAAACTCGAAATGGTGAGTGGCTTCAAGGGGATTGGTGGATGATATTTTCCCGTGCATCTTCTGTCGTTGTCCTTCGGGATGGAAACAATCTCTCATTGGACTGAATCCGGCAGATTCAGGATGGGTGTTGTGTTTGTAATGAGAAATTCATTTTCATTCAGATAATTCGCAATAAATCTTCATTTCTTGACTTGGAGTTGTGTCCAGACATGGGCGATGAAAACTCTGAATCTGAATCAGTTAACACCAGTGATGCCGAGACTAACCCTTGCGAACTAACTTCGACACACTCTTGTGCTTATTCATCATGTCAAAGCTAACTTCACCAGGAAAGTGTCTCTCTCTAAGCTTTGAAACGATTCATATCATCGCCCTGTGTTTCAATGTGAAGAATGAAGAGCTGTGATAATCTAATGTTCAGCAAATGCACTGTCGGAAGTTGCAAAACAGGCCAACGGTCACAGGGATCTGTTTTGAGGCGCTGAGCTGCAGTGAAGTGTGGCACCAATAAAGGTGTCATTCAACTCGTCTGATTCCAGACCCCAGTCGAGAAAGGACGAAACGTTTGTTGCTGAATTTGTTTGGGGCATTGACTGGAAAAGATCATGACTCAGAGTGTGAAAATAGATTCACTGGAGTGGGTCATAAAATCGCTCAGTGACTTTGAATAAAATGATGGAAAGCTCCAGTAGAGAGAGCCGACACTGAAGCAGCCAACTGAGGACAAATGTGTATCCTTTACCAGTGAAATTCACCACTCCACAAAGGGTCCATTGAAGTGAAGCAGTGACGATTATTATGTTTGCTGCTTTCTCACCTTGTGAATGTCCCCTTTCCCACTCACACCGCAACTCTGCAGCATGTATAAGCTGGATGTGCATCGGGTACTAATGCAATCGATGATGCCGCTGACTGCAAGCCAGCAGATTGTAGGTTCAAATCCCACATGGTTCGGGTGCTCTTTGCAAGTTTTCTATACATCTAAGCGAAGTTTTCTGATTCCCATGAAGCTGGGAATTCCTGATGCCTCACAGCAGTTAATGTCCCCGAGAATATCAGCTTCAATATCCCAGCATCATCAGAGAATGGGAAGTTGAAATAATCTAACAAACTGCTCGTGGTCAGCTTACAGTTTCCCAAACCCAATGAGCAAATCACTGCAGCTCCGGGAAGTGGAAAGACTCAGTGACTAGCTTTGTGAATCTCATTTAGAGCTGGAATCAGTGGAGAACGAAGGGTGAATGTGCCCAACGGAGCGGTGACAGTCAGGGCAACTTCCCTTATTTAAGTGGCTCGGTTCTTTACTCTGATGTGCTTGGGGACGTTTACTGATCAGAGGCATTGAGGAGATTTTTGTTAGAGCTTTAGTGCTTTTCCTGTTGTCATTGTGAGGAACAGTAAAACTTGATTCCCCACTTGGGAATCGAACCAGGCCACAAGGGTGATAGCGCCAGATCCAAACAATTAGACTCCCAGGGATAATGGCAAGCACACTTGCATCTTTCTTAATGACATAGATTTTTTTTATGGAACCGGAGTTAAGATTGTCCTCCAAAATAGTCGACTCATCGAGTTTGTAACTGCACGGAAAGAGGCCTTTCAAACCACCGCGTCAGTGTCAGTCTTCAAACATCTATCTGTCGGGGATGCAATGGCCTAGTGGTATTATGGCTGGACTGTTAATCCGGGGACCCAGGTGATGCTCTGTGGACCTGGGTCGCAATCCTACCACAGCAGATGGTGGAATTTGAATTCAATAAATATCTGGAATTTAGAGTCTTGTGATGACCGTGAATCCAGTGCTGATTGTTGCGGGAAAATCCATTTGGCTTCAGTAATGTCATTTCGGGAAGGAAATTACCATCCTCACCTGGTCTGGCCTCCATGTGACCCCAGACCAACAGCAATGTAGTTAACTCATAACTGCCGTCTGGGTAAATAAGGATGGGCAATAAATGCTGTCCAAGCCAGCGATGCCCTCATCACATGAATGAATAAAGGATCTGCTGTAATTCCCTGTTTCCAGCACTTGGCCCGTAGCCTGACGTCTCAAGTGCTTATCTCGATGAGATGTTCCCTGCGATGTTTTAATCAGAAACGACCCAACGAATCGGGCTGAAGTTTGAACTGATAAGCGTGTTCTCGCAACGTCGGGGAATAGAACCTCATTTTCACTCAAAAAGGGAAACGCACAGAGACATTCCCCGTGAGTGACAGACGTCAGCACAAAACAACCCTCAGGATGCAAGGTCTTTACTTTTCATTTTTTTCTCCCTTGAAACCAGAGCCTGTTTAAAGTAAAGGAAGGAAGAATTCAGTTGGTCCCCTTTTCCTGTTACTGACTCATTGATTCCCATCACTCATCGAGTTATACTGCTTCACCTCGTTCTTCCTGCCAAACTAGAACATTACTCACATGAGCTGATTCCTGTCCTCATATTTGTGGCAGGGGAAGCAGGAAGTAGAATTTCGAACTCAAACAAATCAGCCATAGCCTGTGGAGAAAATGACATGGTGCTGTTCATGCTGTTTCAACAAATGTAATTTCATACAACGTTTAAAATGCACTTTTGAATGTCTGCTGCAGTAAGTGTACGAAAATTCGGCAAAACCCCAGTAAGAATTGAAATCATGACTCGTATTTTACACGACCCCGAATAAAGAAACAATCTGTCCCCGTTTCACAAAACGGCACAACACGAGGCTTCCTCTCAGCAACAGAACCCAGGTAACCGCCAACTTCTTTGTAGCGGGGTGGCAGCAGAGCACATGTGAATTAATCTCGTGCCAGGAGAGACATGTTGTGAATGTCGTTCTTTTGTACTTAAAGGGACGGAGGTTGTATATTGCTTTTACAAGGGTGACGAAGGGAACGTTTACAGACAGTTTGAACAGAAGAAATGTTTGCTTCTTCCGAATTTTATCCTGAAATAATAAAATTATTTAAAAGGATGTTTGAAGAGGATTTGCTTTTTGGAAACTCAAACTAAACAATACATCAAGATCTGAAAGTATCACAACTCATTATTCAATCAACTTTGGATGTTGTTGGCCTTTGAAAATAA
>NW_025967053.1:0-25395 GCF_021869965.1 Rhincodon typus | reverse complement strand
GACTACTTTGCAGAACACCTCTGCTTTGTCTGCAAGAATGACCTCGACCTTCCAGCTGCTTGCCATTTCAATAAACCATCTTGCTCTCATGCTAACATTTCTGTCTTGGGTCTGCTGCAATGTTTCAACGAAGCACAACACAAGTTCGAGGAACAAATCAGCCATCTACCAACTGGCTAACCCACCCCCTTTAATACTGCAGTTGCTGAAAGATACATTACCTGGGTGCAGATGACATGTCTGGACCTTGTTCCAATGGCCTAGTGTAAGATGTTGGAAACCAACCTCTCCTGTATAGGAAGCAGAAATAAAAATAAGAGAAATACAACATTCATATTCTGCAGTGTTACTGACATGTTTGACATTACACTGTACAGTTTAAAAATGTCTCTAGAGGAACTTGACATTATTCGCCATTTGACAATGGCAATGTTGTCATTTAAATGCATGATACAGCATTTCAAAGCAAAGCTGCTCTCTAAATCTCGCAAGTTAAAAAAACTCCTTTAAGTTCCAATATACTCGGATCAGGCCTGGTCTGCCCTATTTTAAATAAGCCATGGATTTAGAGATGGTTTACAAGCTTTCTCGCCTATCCACTTCCATTCATGGAGTATTGCTAAGTTGCAATAACACTGTCCATTCAGGTACAGATGTCACAATCATCTCGGTGGTTGCGAGCAACTCCAGTAAATATTTCTATTTATAATGATAACTCAGTTCATGTTCTAGTGGTCCCTGATGGTCAAGAGAATACTGGGTTATTTTATACTTCACAATTGGAAAGCAAGGCCATAATACTTATGGGGAGATGAAGAAGGAATGGAGCCATAGTGGCTGGAAAACTGAAATACAGGTAACATGGGATCCTATAAAATACAAACACAACTTTGGGGTCAAGAAGATATACACTGGGGAGGACATCACAGGGAAAGTCATCATGGTGGTGGGGTTGGGGGACAAATTCCAAGGTGGTGGTGGTACCAGACAAATTGTGCTAATGGGACTTGACCTGCCTCCCCTTAGCTTGCCTGTTTCCGAGTTCTGGGAAAATGGCTGGCAGTCATTTAAAACTGTGCTGCCATTTGAAGCACACAGCCTCCTTACAATAGTAATATGATGGAACGTAGCCTGACATCTGTAGTGAGGAAAATGCTACAGTCCAGGGTAAAAGATTAATATCAGAGCACTTGGAAAACAATGACAGGATTGCAAAGTGCCAGCATGGATTTACGAAAAGGAAATCATGCTGGACAAACCTTCTGGAATTTTTCTAGGATTTAACTTGTAGAGTTGATGAGGGGGACCCAGTGGATGTGGTTTATTTGGCTTTTGATAAGGTCCCAACTAAGAGATTAGCATGTAAAATAAAAGTGCATTGGGATTGGGGATAATGCATTGACAGGATAGAGAAGTAGCTGGCAGCACAAAACAAATGGTATAAAACACAGGTCTTTTGCAGAGTAGCAGGCCGTGACTGGTGAGTACTGCACGGATCGGTGCTTGGAACCCAGCGATTCACAATATATTTTCATGATTTTGACAGGGGCATTAAATTTAATATCTCCAAGCTTGCAGATAATACAAAGCTGAGTGAGTTGCAAGGAGGATACAGGGATGCTTCAGTATAATTTGGACAAGATGAGTGAATCAACAAATGCATGGCAGATGAATTATAATGTGGATAAATGTGAGGTTACCTACTTTGGTAGCAAAGACAGGAAGGCAGATTACCTGAATAATAATAGATTGGGAAAGGGGGGAAACATGAGGCCTGGGTGTCCGTGTAAGCCAGGTCATTGAAAGTAAGCATGCTGGTGCAGGTGGTGAAGGCAGCAAATGATACTTTGGCCTTCAGAGGATTTGAGTACAGGGGCAGGGCTGGCTTGCTGATGTTGTACAGAGCTTTGGTGAGACCATACCTGTGATAACAAGGTGTAGAGCTGGATGAACACAGCAGGCCAAGCAGCAAGGCTGACGTTTCGGGCCTAGAACCTTCTTCAGAAATTGCTTAGCCTGCTGTGTTCATCCAGCTCTACACCTGGTTATCTCAGATTCTCCAGCATCTGCAGTTCCTACTATCCCTGGAGTACTGTGTCCAGTTTTGGTCTCCTTAACTGAAGAAAGATGTTCTCGCTATGAAGGGAGTGCAATAAAGGTTTATTGGACTGATACATGGTGAGAAACTAGTTCTGTTAGGACGATATTTACAGGAGTTTAGAAGAATGAGAGGGGATCTCAGAAAACTATAAAATTCTCACAGCGCTAGGCAGGAAGGATATTCTCAATGACCAAAGAGTTCAGAACCTGGGGTCACAGTTTAAGATATTTGGTAGGTCATTTAGGACTGAGTCAAGGAGAAATTTCTTCACCCAGAGTGTGGACCCTGTGGAATTTTCTACCACAGAAAGCAGTTGAGGCCAAAACGTTGCATGCTTAAAGGAGTTAGATGTGGTTCTAGGGGCTAACGCAAAAGAGTAAAGGAAGAAAGTAGAACAGGATAAGGTGTTGGATGATTAGCCATGATCTTATTGAATGGTGGAGCAGGCTTGAAGGCCTGATTTCTGCTTACTTGTGCTCGTATTTTCTATGTTTCTATGTAACTGACTTAAGTGACTGAGTTACTTTTGTACCCCAAATGGTCTTTGTTAAAACAAGAAATTAGTGGTAGTGGTGCGGTGTCCAGTTTCAGGGTTGAAAATTACATTCCCCACCCTGACACACAAAGACATAGTCAATTCAGAACATAAATGCAATCATTTAGAATAAATAAGATTAATGCAAAAGAAGGCAACAGAGCATACTGAACGGTGGTCAGTGAATTGCAAATTAACAATCCAATAGTGAAATTTAAATAACTTTAGAAACCATAACTAAACAGCTGTTTGGCTTGATGCTATCTAAAACTTAAAGGCTAATTTACCATTCAGCAAGTCATTGAATGCCATTTTTAAAAACAATGTAAAATACAAAGATTATATTCGGTATCCGGCACATTAGTTTGACGGCACTATATTCAAACACCTGCAATATCCTAAAATGTGATTTTGAATAGTGCTTTATGAAAAATTCAATCTGCATTTTCCTTGTACCATCAATTCAGCTGACCCAATAGGGATTGCACATATACAAAAACACAAATCCAAAATACAATAATATTTAACAAGTTAAAGTAGGAATAAGGTACTGATCTTTAACATTATGTTCATCTGATCAGTGTCAAAGTTTTTTGTTCATAAGTAGTACAGTTTTCTGTAATAAGTGATCTCTGGATCTGCATGAAGGAAATAGATTAATTGTTTTTGCGAGGTGAAATCCTCCCTAACCAACAGCACTATGGGAGTACCTTCATCAAATGGATTGTTCGTGGTTTAAGGCGGCAACGTACTACGTAGTCCTAAGGGCACTAGAGATGGGTAATAATTGCCAGCCTTGGCAACTAAACCAATATTCAAAGAATGAATAAACAAAAAAACCTTTTAGTAGCCTATTTTGTAAATAGTACCATGAAGACAGGATTAGTACTGGTCTGAAAATTTTTAAAAAGTTTACAAAATCTTGACATTCTACACAAGAGCACAGTCAAATACTGTCGATAAAACAGCATAAAAAACAACAGACTGTACATAAAATGGTGTAAGCAAATTATTCTTGATAAAGCCTCAAGGGTAGAAGGTTATGCATTTAAAATAAGTTTGGTAGACCTCATGTATTATAAATTATGTTTACTCACATATATTAAGCATGAGAAGTAGTATATTATTTATTACACTTCCTGTTCATGTTTGATTGTGGTACATCATTACTGATCAATTAAGCCTGAACAGAACATAATTGTCGAACAATAAACTCTGCAATGAGAGCTTTGCAGAGTTTTTTGAAACCTTGTTTCAGGGACACTTTGTTGAATGACCATGTATTGGGAAAATTCTGCTCTTATTTTTATAGTCTGTGGATACTTTGGTAACCTTACTAATGCAGCTTTACTATTAAAAAAACAGCAGATAAGTGCAAAATCAAATTAATGCAGAATGAAGATTTATGCAGTTCTGAATTTTACTTTCAGTTGTAACTAAGACATATTTTGACCAAAATTCTAGGGGTACTAACAGAAATTTGAGGCATAACTTGGCACCACCCACTTTTTGTTTCTTTCCACTCTGTTCTAAATTGCATTTAGAGTGGAATAGAGTGGCAGAGGGCAAACCTTCTACTTGTTCCCTTTTTTTTCCCTTAGAATTTAAGGTGTGTCTAGGTCAGTAATTTCAGACTGCAAACCCTTCAAAACTTTCAGTGGAATCAATATCAGTAAATTATCTTTGAAATGCTGGCTTTGCACTCCCTGCAGAGAAGTCTTAAAAAACCAGTTTATTATCTCTGGACATTTCTGGGCCTCTGGGTTTCTTCACAAGTGGCTAGGTAGAACTTCAACTATTGCAGGCTCAGTGAGGTGAAAGAGTTTGGACAAGGTACAGCTGGCAAGTTCTCTCATCATGGAGACATCATAATGGAGTCTGATCCTGAAAGATGATCCCAAATGCATCTCGACTGATTCCCAAGATCCACAATGGATTCTTTATGAATAAACTTGTTTAATTACTGAATGCAATGGTCACCTTCACAATCACTAAGACAGATCTGTAAGCAGAGGTGTGTGGCTGCAGATTCTAATGCAGTAAAAGGCAGTTTTGCCCAATTGCTTCTTTGGCGAAGCGTGCGCTTGCTATCCCTTTTACTAATACCATTACATTTACTCTATTGGAGTAATATCTGATGGGTCATTAAATTATTCTGTCTCATCATGCTTCTGCTGCTCCATGTGAAATATCATGCTAAGCTGCCCTCATGTTGGACAGGTAGGATCTGTTACAAGTAGTATGACGTCAGTACAGATCTGTGAAGCCAAATCGGAATCACAGCAAAATATTCTTCTTAATGTGTAGGAATCACAAGTCTACACAGCTGATCCTGGCAAGTGGTGTACCTTTAAATTTCAGCCCAAGTTAACCCAAACAGTTGTGAATATGAAAACAGGAAACCAGAAGCTACAAGATCAGTGACCCTCATTATAATACAAACTACATATGCACCCAAGGATGTGAATAAAGTCAGCTCTAATTCTGCCCTGAAAGTTTGTTGAAAATATTGAAGCAACTGTCTCTCAAGTTATTGAAAATACCTTAAAAAATTGATGTTCTGCCTTATACCAAAGAAACAGATTATCTGGTCAATATTTCATTGCCATTGTGATTTTTTCTGAACTTTGTTTCCTACATTTACAACAGGGACCACAGCTCAAAAATACTAAAACATTTTGGACCATGGAGCTTTGAAAGATACTACATTAATGCAAGTGCAGGTTTTTGCTGTGCAAATATTTGGGGAAAACAAGGTTGGACTTCTTCACTGGACCAGAAACATTAACTGATTTCTCTCCACAGATGTTGCCAGACCTGTTGAGATTTTCCAGCAATT
Organism: Rhincodon typus; assembly: GCF_021869965.1. Lineage (NCBI taxonomy): Eukaryota > Metazoa > Chordata > Chondrichthyes > Orectolobiformes > Rhincodontidae > Rhincodon > Rhincodon typus. Next base: position 19,920 of record NW_025967053.1, on the reverse strand, counting down.
TGTTTTTGTTTTGGACTTCTTGTACTAGTGGTTTGACCAACAAGGAAGTTGCGGGTGTAATGGTGAATAGATAGGAAAGTGGAGTTGAAGCCACAATCAGATCAGCCATGATTTTGTTGACTGGTGAAGCAGGTTTGAGGGTTAGAAAGCCTACTTCTACTCCTAATTATTGTGCCTCTTCATGTGTCTGGACAATTGTGATCATCTCCTGTTAGTTATGGAAATTTGAACTAGGTCTAATATCAGTGGCCAACAGCTACTAGGAACCCTCGGATATGGGGCTCTTGAGTATGAAGCTAGGCTAAAAAGTTCAAGAACAAGCTTTAGAAATAGCTCATAAGATAAAAAAGTATTGCAGAATAAGACGGCAGTTTACAAAACATGTAGAGTTTTCAAAGTACAGTTGTATCTTTTTATCTTTGTAAATAATGCAATTTACATTTTCTAATAATTTAGTGAGTCAATTTTTTTTTAAATCAGGTAAAGGTGTCAAAGGATAAGGTGCTGAGGTGGGTAGATGGGGTTCAGACAAACATTATCTAAATGTACGGCAGTACAGGTCTACAGAGTTGACTGATCTAACATGAAAAGATTTTATTTATATGGCACTTTTCACAACCACTGGACATCTCAAAGTGTTTTGCATTTAATTACAGACTTTTAAAGTACAGTCATCATTGCATTACAGGAAACATGGCAGGCAATTTGCTCACAAGTTGTCATGAACATAATATGACGATGGCCAGCAATCTGTCCTTATGATAAATACAGGACAGGTCACTGGTGCTAACCCCTCCGTTTCTCTTCAAAATAGAGAAACGGGGTGCTTTGTCTATCCAAGATGCTAGGTGGGACCTCTTCTGAAACATGGCATCTCCTCTCCCCTCCCCTCCCCTCTCCTCTCCTCTCCTCTCCTCTCCTCTCCACTGCCCCTCCCCTTCCCCTCACTCACTTAGTACTGAACCAGAGTTAGACTCTGACTTTTGTGGTCAAATCACGAAGTCAGATGGACTCACCACCTTGTGATTCAGAGGTAAAATGCTATTAACAGAGCCATGTCAGACATCTTGTCTACTCCTCTGCTTATGTTCTTAAAGTAATACAAGTTCAATTTTTTAAAATCTTGTAATGGTTTCAAAGAAAATGGGGCACTCACATTTTGTTCGCATCATGTTCTCCATACAGCCAGCCATCTTTTTCCTCTGGTATCAGTAGTGTTAGCACATCACCTTCTGCGAAGCTCAACATATTTTTGTTATTCCCTGCCGTGTGTGGAAAAATGCTTTTCACCTTTGGCCTCTGAACCATATTTAATCCAGTTGCAACGGAAATGGATCTTGTTAGACTGGCATCCTCTGTGTAAATCATATTTAATAGTTGATTACATCATCTGTACTGTACCTTAAACATTTAGAAATGCCACAACTACAACAAAAAGACAAAAGCAAACTCTAAATGTCAGACAGGAAAGTTAAGACACATACTTTATCCATATTCTATTTAGGCTGTAATTTATTCCTTTTAGTTCAGAGACAAATAAATTTCTGGCATTTTTAAAAAGGCAACAACATAGAAGCAGGAAAGTATAGTTTAAAAATGAAAACATTCTGTAGTAGACCATATTTAGAATCCATTTTTGAACATTTCAGAAGAAAGAAAGTGCTGTATTAAATGAAAGACCAAATTACGTACCCATAACCCAGCAAAGGAAGTTATTTCTTATCATTTTGCAGTAATGGTTCTTGAACATATAATTTCGCTATCTAGAATTTTCTATGCTTATTTTAGAGTCAGACAGTCAGAGATGTCCAACATGGAAACAGACCCTTCGGTTCAACTCATCCACGCCGACCAGATATCCTAAATTAATCCAGTTCCATTCGCCAGCATTTGGCTCATATTCCTCTGAACCCTTCCCATTCTTCTACCCGTCCAAATGCCTTTTAAATTTTGTAATTGTACCAGCCTCCACTTCCTCTGGCAGCTCATTCCATACATGCACCATCCTCTGAGAAAAAAGTGCCCCTTATGTCCCTTTTATATCTTTCCCCTCTCACCTTAAACCTATTTTCTGTAGTTTTAGACTCGCCTTAACCTGGGAAAAGGACCTCGGCTATTCACCTTACCTATGCCCTTCACAATTGGATATTTCTCTATTAAGGCCACCCCTCAGCCTCCATACTCCAGGGAAAATAGCCCCAGCCTATTCACCCTCCAACCTTGGCAATATCTTTGTAAATCTTTTCTGAATCCTTTCAAGTTTCATACTATCATTCCTATGGCTGGGAGACCAGACTTGAATGCAGGATTCCAAAATTGGCCTGACCGAATATCCTGTCCAGTCACAATATGTCCCAACTCCTATACCCAATGCACTGACCAATAAAGGCAAGTGTACCAAACACCTTCTTCACTACCCTGTCGACCTGTAATTCTACCTTCAATGAACTATGAACCTACACCCCAAGGTCTGTGTGTTTGGCAACACTCTCAGGACCCTACCATTAAGTGTATTTGCCTTACCAAAATACAATACCTCACATTTATCTAATTAAACTCCATCTGCCACTCCTTGGCCCATTGGCCCATCTGATCAAGGTCCCCTTGTACTCAGATAATGTTTTTCACAGTCCACTACACCACCAATTTGGTGTCATCTGCAAATGTACTAACCATTTCTCCTATATTCACATCCATTTTCTACAGATTAAGTGTGTTGCTTCAAAAATCAACACAAAAATTTGAGTTGATCTACTTCCCTTTAACCAAATCTTCAACAGAATTAACTTACTCCTTTACCAGAGACTGCAGGATAGAAATTTTTGTATTTTTTGTCACTAAAACTGAATTCATACAAATGGTCACATTCGAGGAATAATCTCACTTTGCTTTGTTTCATACTGGCTAAAATAACATCTTTGTACAAAATTTATTACAAAGCTCATTGGACTGGTGACCATTCTAATTCTACAAACCAAAAATCAACATTTTTGGAATCACAAAAAAAAATCTCAATAGTAGCTGGAGGCTGATAAATAGTGGTCTCCACACGTAATTGAACGTGTGTGTGCATGGAGTTTTGCCTTCTTTCATTTTGTCATGGCTTTCACTAGCAGTACAACCAGAAATCCTTGCTTGCAACACTCTTAGAAACCCAAATATACACATTGCATAAACATATTGATAAAAGAACTAATCAGGCAACATTACCTAGATTGCACTCAAACTTTGCACTTACACAACAATAACTAAGTTCCTTTGCTTACCTAATCCATCAATGTTTCTCTCAACAGGGGCCATGCGTTGAGCAGTTGGGTTGTTAAACATATCTGGTAAAGGACTCTTCTGAACTCTTCCAGGAGGAGCGGGTGGGATTTTCAAATTATTTTGTAGTGCAGGGTCATGTACCTAGGAAATCATTTAATATTTATTGGTTAGTTACCATACAGTTTTTGGTATGCTGTGTTGAAGTAACTTCTTGATTAATTTTTTTTCAGTTGTGCTTAAAACAAAGACCTAGTATATTCCTTGGTAGAGGTTATGAACCAGGTCATCAGATTGGGATCAGGCTTGTTTGATCTATATTAAAGGGAATAAATGAAATCTATGGAACTACAGACTCATCAGCCTGGCACCAATTGCTGAACATAATGAAATTAATCAACAACATACATTTATATGATAATCTAGAAATGTTTCAAAAAGGAAACATACTGCTTGACTGATTTCCCAAACTCCAAGAAAACAGGTGAACATGGCATACTTGGATTTCTAAGAAAAAATACCAGGTATTGGTTGAGAATGTAAGTACCGTGGAAGGAGGAGGTATGCGTGCATGGTGCACATGTGTTGTGTGGACACATACATTGGTGGAGGATTTAAAGGCCCTAGTCACCTTTAAATCCCAGATGGCTGAAGCAGAGAAGTGGGGTTATATAAAAATTCAAGCTTGAAGTAAAAATTCTTGGAGGGTTTTAGGATTAAAAGGAAATTACATAGAGGGGTGATACAATGTAGATTTAAGTACAAAGTTGAAGTATTGAGGGACAGGAACCCAATATAGGTGTATGACCACAGAGGAAGCAAAGAAATGAAAACAAACAAAAGTAGTAGTTAAGCCAAATATCAGTAATACATACAATATATTGATACCTGCAAAGCATAAAGCATAAAGCACAAAGTATAGAATTTCAGTTTCTTCAATGTCCCTGCTACTTTCAAACTGTGTAAATTTCTTTTTTGCTTTTAGATCCTTTCATGTTCCATGCAAACAAAAACATGGGGTGTTTCCTAAATAAACCATGTGCCTATTCATTTAAAGATCAATCATATGACTTGCAATACCGTCACACCATTTTCATAAGCTCTACATCATGTACAGCCATTGCATTGATGTGTTACTTCTAACATTCTCTGGAAATGTTTGATCAAATATTTGTTTTGAACTAATACTTTCCCGTGAGAATTCAACTAGTGTTTCAATTTCTAACTTATTCCAATCACAAAGCACCAGTACAAAATTACGCTTGCGTGAATGTTAAAAGATTTTTAAGGAGCATCTTCAAGAATGAGATTATATTCTTGAACAAATGGTTTTTAAACAAAAATCCTGAAATGAAAGTAATTTCCAGCAAGAAAGTCACATTAGTGAAAGGATACATTTGAAGTCCTGGATGTCTCATTTTTACAGTTTCTTAATGTTCTACATATATCTGCCTCAACTAAAATTATATTTTGGATGGACAATTTTGAATTTATAAATCAAGCAATTGAGTTTGCCTTCACAACGCTTTAACACTGCCACAAAATTTAATGCTACCTAAAAATGAATGCTAACTTTTACTCCCTTTTAATATAACTATTTGAGAAAGGAACAAATAAGCTCTCAGATTTAACTCCTCATTTCTGCTGATTTATTTCAGATTGGGCAGCAGGTCAGATGCTACACCATCAATTGACAAGGGAAGTCAGAAACAGTTTTGGGTGTTGGGCAAAGAAAGAAATGACTTGTTATGAAGCTCTCCATGCTGAAGTAGTTGTGCAACATTTTCCAAAACTAACTTCCCTTCTTCTGTAATAACAGCAGTCACTGAATCTAGGTAATATAGGACTTTTGGTATTCATGGTCTGTATTCCAGCAAATGCCAACAACTTTACAAGAATTGGAGACTAAAAGTTGAAAAATGATAGTTTTAAGATCCCAAGTAAAATCATAGAAGTTGAACATCTCAGTATCCTCACATCTGCATAAGATGACAGAAATGCAGCAAATGAATGCACAAGAAAAACAGTATCTATAAGAATCAGGGTGTAGAGCTGAAGGGTCTCGACCCGAAACATCAGCTTTCCTGCTCGGCCTGCTGTGTTCATCCAGCTCTACACCTTGTTATCTCAGAATCTCCAGCATTGGCAGTTCCTACTATATCTATAAGAATCAAATTCACGTTAACTTGTCACTGAAGATGGACATATGCAAGATGATTGTACTTTTTGCTTTAATTCTCAAAATAAAATGTTTGGGTACTGTCAATGCAACTATACTGATCTGTTACTGAACCCTTCATACCAATAATACTTCTTTAGACGTCTTTATTACAAGCATTTTATTAACAAAGACTGTTGTCTCCCATCTGATGCCCTTTAACCCAAATGCTGTTTGTATGCAATTACACACCAGAAATTCCAGAGTAGAATAAAGATTTAAATCACATTGACTTCTCACATACCTGTTTTTCTTGCACACTGATTAGTCAGTGAAGTGTCATTTCAGTCTCAGACATTGTTTGAATTCATTCTACTCCTCTCTCCCAGTTCAAATAGTTCAGACTTGCTAATTTGGCACTTCAAGCCAACTGCAGGTCAGACAATCACCACTTATTTGCTCACAATTGGTTAAAACGATGCAGTTTGAGATAGGCCATAATGAGGTGAGAAATTAATACTGGTCCAGTCAGAATTAGATGTGAAAATGCTAACTCCACCTTAAAATTTAAGCCGTTTTGTACAGTTTTAAGTCACAATTTCACCAGAAACAAATGTTGGCCTAGCCAACATTGCCTATATCCCTTGAACAGATAAAAACCGTACCCAAATGCTCTGAAACATACTCATTTCCTCCAGCCCAACTCTGGTTAACTGACCCTCTTTGTACCATATTTGAGGGTGTCTCTTTCTCCTGTATGTTGGAATTCCATCCCTAAACATTGCATGAGCTTATTCTACTTTCAATTCTTCCTTCTATCTTCATTTTTGCCTTCTGCATTGTAATTGTAATACAAAAGGATCTTGCTGTTGAATAGAATTGTTTATCCATGGTTACTAAGAGAAAAGTTGCAACAATCATGTAGCAGTATCTTAAAAAAAATGCTCTCCCCTTTTCCCCCACTCCACCAAAAAATGTTACTCACAGTGTATCTTCCAATCAATGGAGAAGGTTGAGGAGTTTTGGATATATATGTTGGGGGGCTTTCATCTTCACCTAAAAATTCAGGTATCTTTGTAGCATCAAAACATTTCTCCTTCCATTTGTTTATTTTGGCACCAAGGATTCCATTGGCCTAAAAAGAAAAAAAAGGATGCTTATTGAATTAAAATTATAATTTTACAAAAGTGCTTTTAAATCTAGAAGGACAATAAATAGATCCTGTAGCTCATGATCTATGCTGTGCACATACCTGTTTCCATACATTAGAGTTACTTTTTGGAGAAGAGGTATAGAATTTGAATTGTAGATAAATGATTTTACAGTTACATCAGAAGAGACATTTTATGTAACTCTTCATTTGCCCTGGAGCAACTGATCATCAGGCTCATCTTAAAACATCAAGTGCAGCTTTTTTCAATTTTTATAACAAGAAGTTATGTTATGGGATGTGGATGTTTCTGGCAAGATCATCTGCCTGGTAGCCCTTAAACCGAGCAGCTTGCCATTTCAGGGGATAGTTAAGAATCAACCACATAAGTGAGTGTGGAGTTACATTGTAAGGATTGCAGATATTCTTCCCCAAAGGCCATTAGTGAAACAGGTGGATTTTTAATGGCACCCAATTATGGTTCAAGAGTCAGAGTCGGAGATATGCAGCATGGAAACAGACACTTCAGTCCAACTCATCCATGTCAATCAGATCTCCTAAATTAATCTAGCCCCAGTTGCCAGCATTTGGCCCATATCCCTCTGAACCCTTCCTATTCATATACCCATCTAGATGCCTTTTAAATGTTGTGATCATCCCAGCCTTCACCACTTCCTCTGGCAGCTCATTCCATACATACACCATCCTCTGTGCAAAAAAATTGCCCCTTTGGTCTCTTTTACATCTTTTCCCCTTTTACCATAAATCTACCCCCTCTAGTTTTGGGCTTTTGCCATAGTCATCAGTATTGAGACTAACTTTATATTCTACATTTATTAATTGCATTTAAATTCCATCCACTACCTTGGTGGGATTTGAACCCGTGAGACCAGAACACTAGCCTGAGCCTCTGGATTACTAGTCTAATGGCATCTATGTCACCATCTCCTAAAGTTCTATATAGTTTTATTGCTTCAAAGTTTGATCACAATGCTAATACATGACTTTTAAAAAAATGACTAATTCAACTGTTCAATTACACAGACCTTTTCATGGTAATTGCTTAGATCTTGGGAAAAACTGCAATGTTTGTCCACAAGGAAGCAGAACCGTCTCTTTTCTTCAAGTAACGCCTCTTTGCAGCCTTCAGTAATGAATCTCTGAATCTCATTTTCCCTTGTATTAATGGTTGCTAAGAACTGGGAAAAAATACACAAATATCAATTTTCTCTATTTCGAAAAGCAACAGCAATTTTGAACCAAGCCATCACAATTTTTTGTTTAAATTCACTCATGGGATGTGGGCATCGCTGGCTGGCCAGCGTTTATTGCCCATCCTTAGTTGCCCTTAAGGGCTGCCTTCTCAAACTACTTCAGTCCACGTGCTGTAGGTTGACCCACAATGCCCTTAGCGAGGGAATTCCAGGATTTTGACCCAGCAAGAGTGAAGGAATAGCAATATATTTCCAAGTCAGGACGGTGAGTGGCTTAGAGGGGAACTTGCTGGTCTGGGTTTCCCAAGTATCTGTTGCCCTTGTCTTTCTAGATGGAAGTGGTCGTGCATTTGAAAGGTGCTGTCTGAGGCTCTTTGGTGAATTTCTACAGTGCATCTTGGAAATAGTACACACTGCTGCTACTGACTATCAGTGGTGGAGGGAGTGGAGGTAGTGTCAATTACATAGGCTGCTTTGTCCTGGATGGTGTCAAGCTTCAAGTGTTGTTGGAGCTGCACCCATCCAGGCAAGGTGCAAGTATTCCATCACACTCCTGTGCCTTGTAGATAATGGGCAGGCTTTGCATTGATGAGTTACTCTGATTTCTTCTATATCAAGCATCGGAATTTTACATCAACAAATTGAACTATAAGACAACTTTTGAGAGCTACTTTTAACACAGACTTAAATTTTAAATTTTAAAAAAAAAAGTATGGTATATACTTATGAGAAAGAAAATGATTAGCAGCTTAAAGGGTGGCTGCTAATATCAGAAGTCGCATTTTACAAATTAACACGTGCATGAGAGGCAAGACAGGAAATCTATCAGTGACAATTTACAGTTGACTTAACGCTAAACGTTCAGAGTTTAGGAATTCAGATTAGAATAAAGGCAATAATGATTTGCAGTCATTAAATTTTGAACTGAGATATTCCCCCAATCATCTCACACATATTTTATGTTTTTCCAGTGAATGCAAGGGCAATTTTCAACATATGCAATTACCAAATGCTTCTGTACTAAAAAGGAATGGAGCACCTCCTGGCCACACACTGGCTGAGCGAGTTTGGCTGCTGATGTTATCAATGTATGTCTAGACCTAGAAGCTGGACCCAACCCTCCCTATTTGTGCACTCAGGTACCACTGACAGCCAAAGGAGAGATCATCACCCTCACTCCACTTGCAGCTCTACTTTGAATCCTTGGTGCTCAGATTTCACACTCCTATTGACCCTCACAACCCCAACTTCACTTGATATCCCCACTCCCCCAGTCACTCCCTCCCTGCTTGCTTTGCTCCTGACCCCTCGCTGCCTCTTTCCTACTCTCTGCCGTGGTCTTGGCAACAGTGAAAAGCAAGACGGCACAGCAATGACTGGTGGGAAGGACACAGCTAGGGGTCAGGGATGGAATAGGCAAGTGTTTAGAGTGGACAACTCAGCAAATCATGATCCTAGGATTTCAATTCATTTAAAATATTTTAAAAACATCACTTTTATTGCTCCTATTCTTTGATGCAAGCACCTTGCAGAAGTGTCATTTGTGGGCACATCGCAGACAACAAAAAAAAAGCCTAAAATTAAACATTTTTTCTAGTCTGTGATATACTTTACTGTTTATATTTCCCAAGCATACCAATTTGTATTGGATTTGTTTGTTTTTAACTCCATATTTTGGAATCTATTCATTGAAATCAATTTGAAGTTAGGATGGTGAGTGGCTTAGAGGGGAACTTGCTGGTCGTGGGGTTCCCATGTATCTGTTGCCCTTGTCTTTCTAGATGGAAGTGGTCGTGCATTTGAAAGGTGCTGTCTGAGGATCTTTGGTGAATTTCTGCAGTGCATCTTGGAAATAGTACACACTGCTGCTACTGACTATCAGTGGTGGAGTGAGTGGAGGTAGGGTCAATTACATAGGCTGCTTTGTCCTGGATGGTGTCAAGCTTCGAGTGTTGTTGGAGCTGCACCCATTCATTCACCCATTCACTCCCGTGCCTTGTAGATGATGGACAGGCTTTGCGTTGATGAGTTACTCTGATTTCTTCCCATATCAAGCATTGGAATTTTACTTCAACAAGTTGAACTATAAAACAATTTTTGAGAGCTACTTTTAACGCAGACTTAAATTTTAGAAAAAGTATAGTATATGCTTATGAGAAAGAAAATGATTAGCTGCTTAAATGATTAACAGCCCAACTGTTTCCTGGTTTGTCTCAAAGGACAAACAGATATCAGTGATGCAAACCTGCACCTTCCTTATAACATGGGTGTGCTTCCATTACCTATAAACTATTTAAAACATTACCCAAAACAGCCAATGCTGAAGTGCAATCATGACCCCACAAAAAACAAACTTTATTAAAAGCATGATGTGATTTTGTAAACATCCCACTTCTCAAATTGATTTTATTTTTACAATCTTTTGTTCTCAAGACTTCCACTTTATCAGCAATTCTCAGGTTTATCAACTCTGCCTTATTTTAAACAGCAGTGCTGGACTTTCACATCATTCATAATTGATGTTGACTCAAATTAGAATTGATAAAATTGGAGCTGGCTTGATAGACACTGTTCTTAAAAGGGAATTGGTCTGAAATCTTCAAAGAACTAAAGATTTAACAGACTTTCACCTGTAGCCAGTCTCACAACCAGTCTCAACAATACAGTTGTATCATCAGGCTTACTTAACTGACCATAGGGATATAATCAAAAGGTAAGCAATCATAATTATGGTTTAATACCAAGTAACTACAATTAGTGTTCTGTTCTTGTTTTAATTCAATTTTGAGTTATGGGTGTCATTGGCAAGACAGGCATTTGTTGACCATTTTCCCTGGAATGTTAATCTCAAGCTAGATTTTCACTGCACTCTCTCTGCTCACAATGGCAGCTTTCACTTGCAAGGGTAACATAAAAGCTATTAAAATTGAGTCTGCATGTTGATAGATGCAGTCATTGGTAACACTGTTCATGTAACAACACATTAAAAAGGTATTAAAAAATATATTTGCTAAATTTGAGGCGATTTAATCTGTGTCAATGTGGTGGATGCTCACTTACACAATACATATTCGAAATTTGCCAAAAAAGACTTGCAAAAATATGTACACAAATTAGAATCATGGAATCCTTCAATGAAGGGGACCATTCAGCCCATCATGTTCATGCCGGTTTGCTGAAAGAGCTATTTGACTTAGCCACACATCCCAACTTTTCCCTGATAATCATGGAAATTAGTTCTCATCAAATACATGCCTCACTGCCTTTTCTAAGATCCTTGAAATTTGATTCCTTTATCCTTTAACTAATACAACTCAAATCTTAACAACTCTGTGTGAAAATAATTCTTGTTTCATCTCTAGATTTTTGGACAATCATCTTTAAATCTATGACCGCTGGTTATCAACCCATTTGCCAGAGGAAGCAGTTTCACACCATTTTCCCCTCAGAAATTCAAAATTACAGGGATTTGATGAGGTCTTCCTTTAATTTGCTCTTCTCCAAGGAGAATAATTAAACTTCTCAATTCTCTCCACATTGCTCACACCCCTCATCCTTGCTAAACCCGCTCTGTACTCTTTCCAAGGTCTTTTCATCCTTCTGGTGTCCCAACATTTTCTGCAATAATCCAGCTGAAACAGTGATTTGTAAAGATTCAGTGTGACTATCTTGTTTCTTTTATGATGCCCCTATTTATGAAGTATTTATATGAATTCACAAAAGATATTACTAACTTGTGTGTCCATCTTTAAAGCAATTGTGAACTTGCACCCTAGGTCTCTCTCTGCCCATGCATCTCCCATAAAATAAAGAGGTTTTTAAAAAAATTGCCACTACATGCTTTTTTACCTCAAGTTTAGTATTTACGCTGCATCTGCCCAATTTAGCAGTCTGAACACTACTGCTATTCTGCTCTCTAATTACAATACTATCAAGTTTGCTATCATCTGCCAAGTTTGCATTTGTACCTCCCACACACAAAGCCAGAAATTTCTAAATAACAGTAATAGAAATAGTCCTAATATGAATCCCTCGGAGATCCCACTGCCTACTTGTCTCCAGTTGAAAAAGCATCCATTCACCACTATATTCAGTTTCCTAACCCCTAACAATTTATACACTCAAGCTATTACCATGCCCTCCGCACCATGTTTCTATTTACCGAATTCTCCATATACCAAAAAACAAACCAGAATGATACTCAAATCAGACAAAGATTTTTGCATTTTCAGCAGAGAGGAGCTGACATATTTATATTCAAAAGAAGAACACTTTACTGCCAAGAGAGGCTATTCAGCAATTTATAACAGTAGTAACTCTACATGTAGAATGATATATTATTCGTGTTGCTACCTTCTTTGTAAAACATTTTGTTTAACTTCCCTCTTCATTTAGTTAATGACCCTATGGATGAGGGCTCAGGAGCATCTTCAATAAATTGCATCATCTTTCTCACACTCCCCACAGACCATCTGATAACAGATTTCTTATGGAGTCAATCTGACCTTAACGCTCTTCTGAAGAGGACACAACAGACAAAGATTAGACTCCAGTCATCTGCTGATTTGCTACCTGTGGACCTGCATACTCATGAAGTTGGCCCTGACCTGATTTTTTTCTCTACTGATGTGTTGCGTGATCCTTTGCAATAGATAAGGGATTTCCATTATGGCGGTGTCTGCGTTTTCTGTTATTTGCGGAAAGTAAGTGCGCCTATTCCCTGTCGATAACAAGGATTTAGCATACGACTTCATCAGCAAACGTAGCAAGAACAGTAAACATCAGTGCCTTCTGTGCAGCTTGCAGAGGCAGAATTCGCTGGGTGAACATCCCAAGAAGCAAAGGTGAATGATGATACTACAGGCTTCAGTATCATTATCTTCAACTATCTGAAAGACAGTGCAGGTGCCAATTAAGGATGTCTAGTCTGAACTGAAACATTTGCTGAAGAAAGTCTTGTGCTCAGAATGATTGGGTAGAAATCCCACCTCATGATCCTCAAGATCACAACTGCATTGATTTTTATGCACTAGCTATTCATTTCAGGGAGCAACCGAGGACCTAAGTGGTGTGTCCCAATCCTCGTTCCCTAAATGCACCTGTGATGGTATTGATGCCAATTTCTCTAGAGCTACAGCTCTTCACAGTTCCCAATGAAAAGGAGTGTAAGCAACTAGATCACTGATATTCTTCAACATTGTTAGCTTCTCCCATGTGAAGAGTGCTAAAGATAGGGCAAGGAGAGTGCCCTATCACTAACCTTCAGGGTTAGTCAACAGAAAAGGCTTCCACTCCATGAGTTTCCAAGTTATATGTGACCACTGAAGCAATCACAGGTATCTGCCTCCTTTGAAGATCCCAGGCCCATACAGGGACAGTTGATGAGGGACAGGATATCTTATCCGAACAAGTGTCATAACAGCTTTATGAAACTGTCAGACTGAAGCAGACGAAGGTATAAAGCTCCTCATGCTTCAACCAGGGATAATCCATAGGCCTCCTTGAGGTGAAGTCTGGATGCCCAGATTATTCTGGCATTTCTTCCATCATGGTTGATGCAGTGGTTAGCACTACTAACCCGCAGCGCCCAGAATCTGGGTTCAATTCTACCTTCAGGTGATCGTCTGTGTGAAGCTTGCACATTCTCTGTGTTTGCGTGGGTTTTGTCCGGGTGCTCGGATTTCCTCCCACAGTCCAAAGATGTGCAGATTGGATGGATTGGCTATCTAAATTGCTGATAGTATCCAGGGATGTGTAGGCTAGGTGGATTAGTCATGGAAAATGCAGGGTTACAGGATCGGGCAAAGGGGTATGTCTGGGTTGGATGCACTTTGACAGGTTGGTGTGAACTTGATGGACCAAATGACCTGCTTCCACATTGTAGGAATTCCATGATTCATTGTGTTGTGCCCTTCACAAAGTAGACATGCCCTGGAGACAAACAAAATGAAAAATGACGGCAATCTCTGGAGGATGAAGATGAGACTGAGGATCAGCCCATTGACCAGGAAGGCCATTTAAAGACAGCATGACAGAGAAATGCATCACACAACCAGAGAGAACCAAGTAAAACCTGCTACCAGGATGAAAAAGCAAGGTTCCAACACCGTTTAACATTCTGTGGATAATTGGGCAAGCATTCCCTACAAAGCACAACAGGCATTAGGACCTTGTATTTCTTGACCTTTAGTGTAGCTAAGTAAGTGTTCTGTTATCCATGTGATTGTACACTTGATGTCTTTGGACGATCCCACTTTAATATATGCGCACATAGTATCACCTACTGACTGTTAAGGAAAGAAAGCAGTGACAGTGAGACATCACATGGGGCTACTGTCAGATAGCTATTAAGGTTTCCATCAGGATATCATATCAGAGTGTTGGGAGGTGAAGTCCTTCTTGATAGGCATCAGGTTGATGGGCCTTTCCCCCATCAGCAATACTTCAAAATTTCAGTGTGTATAAACTGCTTCGTTGCCCCAATCCTTCAGCATCCTCTAAGATAGCACTGATTCTACACAAGACAGCGTTTGTGTAGCCTTTCCCAGCTGACCAATGCGCCGAGGGGGAAGTGGTCAAGTGAGCTGCCTGCTGGCTTTCAAGGCTACACTAGGATATGTCCAGTGTTCATCAACTTTTCAAGGGAACAAAGCATAAAAAACCTTCCCTGCAGAAATGTGTGGAATCATTGATGCCGTACTCTCTTTCACAAAATAGGTGAAAGTGTGGAATGATGTGTGCATGCCAGGCCAAAGACAAAGACATTGACTGAACATAGCGTTTAGCCCCATTATTGTCCACATTTAAGTGCAGCACCTTGACTATTGAGGACATGGCTGGGACATTTTTCACCCGAGCATAGAAGGTTGCGAGGTGACCTTATATAGGTTTATAAAATAATGAGGGGTATAGATAGGGAGAGGGTTTTTAAGACTAGGTGGCGTATTTTTAAGATGAAAGGAGCGAGACTTAAAAAAGACGTGAAGGGCAATTTTTTTTTAATAAAAACACACAAAGGGTGGTTTGCGTGTGGAACGAACTTTGAGGATGTGGGCTCAGTTACAACATTTAAAAGATACTTAAGATTAGTGCATAAATAGGAAAGATTTGGAGGGATCTGGGCTAGGTGCAGGCAGGTGGGACTAGTTGAGTTGGGATTATGTTCAGCATGGGCTAGTTGGATCTAAGGGTTTATTTCCGTGCTGTCTGACGCTGAAAGATTATGTGCAATGATGGCACTTATGCTATCTCAGTATGTTCAGTTCTTTCTGTCTCCCACTAATTATATCTTGGAGAGAGCCTGCTGTGTGGTTGGCCTTGAATACTTAGAAGACTTGGCAGTTGTACCCTGTCTTTGGTGTGAGTGTCTGTAGCAAGCAGGGAGGTGATGATAGAGTAATAGGCCCAGGCATCTCTATAAAGTGTTCCGAGAAGCAGCTTCTGGAGGGGCCTGTGTTGCTTGTCCTCCCTGTTGATGTGCCAGCTGGCACCACCCTGTCTCCAAGAGTAAAGTGTACCCAGTGGAAGATTGAGGTTGCTCATCCCCATTTATGTGAGTACTTACGACTACAGCAAATAGTGCAGGCCTGTGTCTGGGTCTCCCAGGCAGTTGCCAATCTGTCCATGGAAGCAGTGAGGTGTGCCCATGCTGGAGCCTGCACTGTACTGACAATATTCGCAGATTCCTCCATCCTTTGATGAAATTTATCAAGTACCCCTGACAAACTTGCCTGACATTCCTTTGCCTTTCTTTGCAGTTTTACAAAATCATTAATGGCCAAAAAGAGGGGCTTGTCTCCTGAGGTCCCCACTGTCAGAAACCTGGTACATTTCTTCCTTGACAGGCTGCAAAACTATGGCAGTGATGTGTTTATCAGATTGTGTTCCCAAGTCTAAACTAGAAAGAGCACCCACTGAAATGAAAATGTCCGAGTTGAAGGGTATAGGTGAATGCCTTGCCAGTGCATCCTCTGGGGTGTCACTGCCTTTTGTCCTCAGAGCTGGAGGTACAGCCGACACTGGTCTCTTCCTGGAGGAGCTTCACTGGATGCCACTAGTATCTACATAAGAGATTGTGCTGACAATATGGCTTTAAGAAGGAGTTTTAAGACACAGGTAGCGAGCTGTCTATTTGAATCCAATAAAGTAAGCAGCTTGTGAGGCCTTATGGTTTTTTTTTAAATTGTAACAATAAAAGGCAGCAAGAACTGCAGATGCTGGAGTCAGTGTTAATACGGTGTGGAGCTGGAGGATCACAACAGGTCAGGCAGTATCAGAAAAGCAGGAAAGTTGATGTTTCGTGTTTACACCCTTCATCCAGGATGGAGGGCCTGAATGGTTGGGGATGAGCTCCAGGGCCAGGATGTTTAGTTTTAGTTCTTCAGTAGCAGTTGTTGCTGGGGTCTTGAAGGTGGGTTTGGAAGCTGCAGTACATCTCTCCCTGCTACTCACCCTCTCACAAACAGAGTTTTCTCTTGTTTTTTTTGCCTGGACTGGAGCATTGCATGTGAGACAATCTAATTTACCGAATTTGCTTTTGCTGAGGGTGTGTGTATGGGATGTTACTATATTGGAACAATTACTGTTTAGTAGTTAAATAATCTGTTATTCTGTTAAGTTTTCCAGTACAGAGTTGAGTTATTCCAATGTCTTCTTTCTTTCTGTATTTTAACTATAGTGTAAAACTAAAGTGTGTTTTGCTTCAAGGCTGGTAGTTTGACCAATTGAATTGCATCCAGAATGCCTGGCAATTACCTTTAAATAAACAAAATTTAGGATCTAGGCTATCTTATTAATATATTTTGAGGGGTTTTGGTCCGGTCCATAACAAGATGAAGTTATTTGTCAATGATGAATAAAAACTTTGCATATTAAGAATGAGTTAGCATTGTGGTAATGGGGGAGCAGCACAGCGCAATGAAGTTTACTGTGTTGGTTACCTAACAATGATGTCTACCCATCCCGACACGAGAGGTCCTCCTCTTGTCTGTGAACATGCTTTTCTTTTTGTTAGGCTAATTGTTTAGTAAAAATGTTCACATTTTGAGAGTCAGTTCCTGGCTTTCAGCATCTGAAGTGATGTGTAGTTGGTCTTTGAATATCATGTGAGAAATAGGAAATCCAAATGCACCCAGCAATGACAAACACTTCCCCTCCATAGCTGTGCAATTCCCTTAGAAAAGGCTGCTAAGAGCCCAATCAAAACATTGAGGTAAAGAGTGGAAGATCACACGAGAAAAGTCACATCAAGTCATGAAGGACTGGGTGCCATGAAACTCACTGGAACAAACACCAAATGGGAAAAATTCCACCTTCGTTTTTTAAATGGCTTCCATTCCTGCACTCAATGCTCCAATCAATTGCACTCTCTAAAGTTTCAACACCTGAAATCACAAACCTACGTAAACAGTATGAATCTGATAATGATCAGACAGTCAGCTATCAAACTAATATGGTCATGGGTATTTCAACAGAAATTGAAGTCTCATTATGTTGTCTTGACTAACACCTCATACAACTATTTCTCTCTTGAAACACATAAGCACCAGCTTAATTGGCAGCTATAAATATCTGATCTGTGCTATCAATTTCAAAATGTCTATCCACACAGGCTTAGATGATTTCAAGTACCTTGGGTAACTTTAAAAGGGTCTGAATGATGGAGTTATATTTCCCCTACACAATCAATAGTTTTAAATTATGAGCTTTTTTCATAAATCAAACTGCTAGTACAGAATTTGTTGCTTCTATAAACTTTATAGCTGGTGAATCGGTGCGAAAGCATACTTTGGCATAGGGACATGATAGGCTGTGGTGGTTGGGAGAAGTGTCATAAATTGGCATATGGGTAGTTTTTTGTTTGGGGGAGGAGGGGGGAAGCAGTTCATGAAATGGGTGAAGACTGCAGTGTCTGTTTTTCTGCTAAACAGCTGGGAACAGTCCTGAGATGGCCTTTTAAAACATCCACCTTTGCACCCAGCAACCACGGCTGAATCTGAAATCTTTCCCAAGTAGGTTAGGCCAATCTTAGCAGACACGCTGCCCCCGGCAATGAAATCCTGCTTATAAGGCTAGTAGTCTCAGGGACGGACGTGTGAAGCCAGGAATTTTCTGGATTCCTGTTACCCACCTTGAAGATGCAAATCTGGTCGAGGTAATGCCTGGTTATTGAAATGTATAGATTAAAAGAAATTGATGAGTGCGGGGTATGAAATAGGCTCAAGGGATCCTTAAAATTTGAGATGTTTTTTGTTGGTGTAGTTAGCCAATTTTCAGGATTAATAATTATCTTATTCCAGTGTCTAGCAAGACTGTCATACTTAACCAAGAAACAGAAAAAAGCTACATTACCTTACATAATGGTCAACTATATTTAGTCATTTGGATTCTTCATTTAACTTGAGTCTACTAATTATGTTTGGGAGGGGATATTTATTTCCTGTCTTTAAGCAAGATTCTGATCTCTGCTGAGTAGTTGGTTTATCATATTTTATTTTATTGCCCACAATAATCACATTTTGAGAAAATGTCATTGTAGCACTGTGGAACGAACTTTGCAACTAACCAAACTGTGACTGACCTGGAATGCTTCATGCCAGTATTAGGTGCTTGAAACAGAAAGTATTTTGTTACCACCACTAGCATCCTTTATATTTAATGAACAAAAAAAAACACACAAGCAAAAAAGGACTTTAACTGGAATTGGCAATTGAAACAGTACCTGCACTTCTGCAAAAAAAAAAAAAACTAATAATAAATTGAGGAAATCTCTTCAATAGGCTAAACAAACTGGGCTCAAGTTTGTAACTTAAACTGTAATCAGCTAGTAGGCTTGAAGATACATCATTCTGAATAAACTGGTCTTTGATCAAATCCCGGAAGAAAATCAAATTAACTGTGAAGAAAGACTAAATCTATAAAAAACCTTAACAGATATTCTCAAGCAGCTCTGTGCACAAATCAGAGAGTCATATAGCATGGAAATAGACTCTTCAGTCCAACCAGTTCATGCTCAACATAATCCCAAACTAAACTAGTCTCACCTGCCTGCTCCCTCCAAACCTTTCCTATTCATGTACTTATCCAAATGTCTTTTAAAACTGGTAACTGTACCCACATCCACCACTTCCTCAGGCAATTCATTCCACACATGAACCACCCTCTGTGTAAAATATTTGCCCATGTTTTTTTAAATCTCTCTCCTCTCACTTTAAAAATGTGCCCCTAGTCTTGAAATCCCCCATTCTAGAGAAAAGAAAATTACCATTAACTCTCTCTACACCCCTCATTGTTTTATAAACTTCTGTAAGGTCGCCTCTCAACCTCTTCTCAACCTCTTGTTCTCCAGTGAGAAAAGTCCCAGCCGATTCATCCTTTCTTTGTAACTCAAACCTTCCATATCCGAAAATACCCTGGTAAATCTCTCCAGCTTAGTAATATCCTTCCTATAACTGGGTGACCAGAACTGGACACAGTATTCCAAAAGAGACCATACCAATGTCCCGCACAATCTCAACGTGATTCCAAGTTCAATGACAGTAAACACAATCAAGATAAAGTAATGCATTCAACTGTGATTCAGGAATAAATAACAACAATTAAGGACGTATTTTTAAGGGCTAGACTGTGCAGATGAACACTACTTCAAATGAAATAAAAACACAAAATGTTTGAAATCCTCAGTAAGTCAGACAGCACCTGAAGGAGGAGGAAGATAGAGTTAACATTCCAAGTTTATGGAACATATGCAACCATTCAAATCCTCAGGTATGCTCCACCATTCAACAAGATCATGATCAGATACTAAAAACAATCATTAACTTGAAATGTTAACATATACACTTTCCTCCCTCTGCCTGATCACAGAATTTTCAATGATATTTGTTTTTAATTTCAGATTTCATTTATTTTGCTTAATGTTACGATTTAGACAGCTACCCCTCAAGTCAGGAAAGTTGCCTCTAAAAGGTGATCATTGCGACCAGATTACAATAAACAGTTATAACTGAAATGGTATCAGAGATAGTAGGAACTGCAGATGCTGGAGAATCCGAGACAACAAGGTGCAGGGCTGGATGAACACAGCAGGCCTCTCTGCTCCTATGATGCTGCTTGGCCTGCTGTGTTCATCCAGC